>NC_091084.1:37847500-37997500 GCF_032405125.1 Capricornis sumatraensis
CAACATAGTGAAACTGATATGGTGTGAGAGAAGTGAATGCTAACTATCCCATTTCACAGATGAAATAATAGGAGATATTTATGTTCTTCATAGAATAGACATGAGCCCAGGTAATTGGAAGCTGTGGCTTAAAATGAAAGTTGTCACCAGCTTGTCATATAGTCCTAAGTGAGTTATGTGCCTATAAACTTGGGTGCATCTCATCCTGCTATTCCTATTTTTCACTTAGTAAGTAGGGCAGTCTGAGAGTTGCCAGGCCAGGTCTTGTCTGGACTTCCCAGTGAGATCTTTAAATTTTTATGAAAGGCATTCAGAAAAGAATAAGCAGGATCTCTCTACATGATTCTCTTCATGTAGAGAGAATCTTTCTTTCTGAGAGTGAGCAAAAGAATGATGTATCAAAAGGACTAAATCCATAGTGTGTGACTGAGCTCCCTGTAGACATGCACCATGTAGTTATTGAGTGTGATGATGAGGTAGCATTGCCAAGGTCATGTACTCTTAAGACATTCTTCTTTAAAAAGTGAGTGGTTATATTATCCACTTGGGCACATTTCTATGGAATTGCAGAGAAAAAGCAAAAACGGAAATACATATGGAAGAGATATATACCATCTAGGAAGCATTTTCTCGTCTCTAACTCTTATGAAAACCTCGAGAGGTAAATGTCACCCTCCCCATTTTCTATACATATTCTTTATTTCAGAAAATTCATTTACATAGTTTTATAGTTTGTTTTCTTCATCTAATGTATTTCACACAAAGCTGTAATTATTTGTCTCTTTTACAAGGTTGTGAACTCTGTGAAGTCACCAGGTCTGTGTCATTCATTTTTGTTTTTCCAGTGCTTAACACAGTGCTAGCATAGAGCAAACATCCAGTAAATGATGAGTAACTATGACTTACTTTATGAATTAGGACTCTTAAATCGTCCATGGTCACCAAATCTTTATTTTTCTCCTCTTCTTTTAGCATGTCTCTTCTTTTAATGTCTACCCCAAATTGAGAAAAGCTTAAAAAATATAAAGTGCAGGATATATGCTATGTAGCAAGTTCAGACTATGCTGGCTCTGTATGCACATAAATTGTTCTGGTCCGAATACAGTTGATAATGCAGCTGTTATTTTTATAATCTCATCCTAAGTACATATTTGCACAACAGGCGGTGTCAATTCATCTAAGTAACTTGGTGTTATTTGCCTGATACTTTAAATTACAGAGCTCCATTACTGAAGTCATCATTTGTGGTTAGGAGGGTGTGGTACGGAGAGTGGTAACAAGAAGTTTCTTAAAATGAGTATCAAAATGGACTAGATGTCTTCAAACTTGTCTTGATTTAACTACCTAGACAAGTATAAAGAACAGGCCTGTCTCTTTTGTCTATCAATTTGCCCTACAGAAAACAGAAGACTTATTAAGAAAATTTATGGTCTTAAAAATCAGTACTTATTTACAAACTTGTTAAATTATTGCTTTAAAAATGTTTTACCACTTTATTTTGTGAGCAGTTTTCAGGGAGGGAAAACTCAGCAGGAGTGGAATCCTGTCCTCATTTCAGATATGATAATACAACTGCAAAATATTATTATAAACATAATATTTATCTCACAATGAATCTGAAATGTCAGTTGGTGGGGATTTGGGATTGTGCTTTATTGTTATGTCCCCAGAAATTTTAGTTCATGCTATGCAACCTGTGGGCTCCCAAAAATTACTTGAATTGCTGGAGAATCATATGCATCATTCTTAAGAAAAAAACACAAAAAACTATGATAATTAAGATTTAATTTTTAAGTTAAATTCTAGTTCCTAATTCATCTATATACTTAAGAAGTATTTTATAAAAAAATAAAATCCAAAAGCATTGAGAATATTTTTAGTAAGATAAAACATTTTATAGAATTATAATTTTTTTTTTTTGCACAAAGGTTTTTGTGAGCTTATCCTCATTTAATACAGTTGTCATTTAGCACAGCAGTTACTAAATTTCAGTGTTGATAGGAATCACCTGGGGGCTATATTTTACAATAGATTCCTAGGCCATACTTTCAGAATTACAGAGTCAATAGATATGGGTGGGGACTCTTAAAAACATTTTTTGCTTTAATAAAGAACCTGGTCCTTCTGAAAGAGGGCATCTGAGGATTCTGTTTTGATAATCACTTTTTTTCTGCCGTCCTGTTCATACAAGACCTTCTCCAACTTTTGTTATGAAGCTGATATCATGTGTGTCTAAAATCAGTCAGGTTGCAAGAAAAAAAAAAGGATATTAAAAAACAAATTACTAGGTGTTATTTCCAAGACGTATATTTTGCTAAGAAAGCAGGTGAAGGAAGGAAGAGATAAAAGAACAAGTTTATTGAATGAAAAGTTACAAAACATACATATATTGCAAATTTCTTTTTTAAATCTATTGCTAAATTTTGTTTGATTCTGGTAAAGTGGACAAGCTGCCCTATGTTGTGTCAATGAAGTATGCAATTTTTCTTTTTGTAATCAGGATTTCAAGATGTAAGAGTTGGGGGGAATTAAGTCACATAGTAATCTTATAAATAGGTTTCGAAGTTTGTGATCTATATTTTGGGTTCACAGCAATAAGCTGCCATTGTACAGTGGAAGACATGCTGTCTTCTCAATAATTTGATTTGTTTTTCATTAGATACCTTTTTATACTGACCATTCTTTTTTTATGTAAACGAATTTTTCCATATGTTTTTATTTTTAGTAAAGTTTAAGAAACTGAAAAGACTCGTATGCATAAAAAACACATATATATGTATAATATAGGATGACAATTGCCTGCCTCACCTTTCTTCTTGCTCCCCACCTCCCCAGTCATACCAACCATAAAGCAGATGTGTTTAACTTTTGGTGTTTTTCCTGGTATTCATCACTACATTTCTTACATACTGACCATTCTATTCTTAGATAGAGCTTCTTGAATTATTTCAGGAAGATCACTAAAGTGTTGGCAGTTTTGAAAACGTGTCTGCTGCTGCTGCTGCTGCTGCTGCTAAGTCACTTCGATCATGTCCGACTCTGTGCGACCCCATAGACGGCAGCCCACCAGGCTCCCCAGTCTCTGGGATTCTCCAGGCAAGAACACTGGAATGGGTTGCCATTTCCTTCTCCAATGTAGAGAAGTTAAAAGTGAAAGTGACATGAACTGTAGCCTACCAGGCTCCTCCATCCATGGGATTTGCCAGGCAAGATTACTGGAGTGGGTTGCCATGGCCTTCTCCGGAAAACCTGTCAAATTTAGTCAATTCTATCGCTGATTTACTCTTCTGCTACGTATGCTAGAAGAAGTGAACTTGCAGATCTAGAAAATGCAATACTGATTCCTCCTCTTCTAACCTAGAAGTAACCTTGATCCTGACCATCTATAATGTGTTAAAGTAGGCTTCAGAAATGTTAAAGTGTAGAGTATACTTCCCAGCGGGTGTGGATAAAATGTAAAATTGTAGAACATTGAAGTGGTAGTGACCTTAGAGTCAAACTGGTACAGCAATTCTTGAATACTGTCTGCAGCTGGGTGGGCTTTAACAGTCATCTCTTGAGATCTCAAAAAGCTGGAAACTCTCGGGCCACTCAAGGAGATTATTGTTTAGTAGGTTTTGGGGTGGGGCCTAGAAATTAAAATGTTATAAAAGCTTTCTAGTGATTATATAGTCTTTTAAGTTTTGATACAACTTTACACTTAGTGTAAGAATTTTTTCTAGAGAATATCTGGCAGAATCATCCAGCCTTAACTTTGACAAACTCCAGGAACAGATATCTAGTTTGTGAGGCAACTTATATTGCTTTTAAAGATTTGTGTGGACTGAGCTAAAATTCGCCACTTTGTAATTCTCACCCACTAGTATTATTTTTTTCTTTAGGAAAGAATAAAGAAACTACTTTCAATCATATTATACTCACTGTGCTAGGTACTACCTTTCCTTTGTTGGTTTAAAAATATTAAATAAATAGTTTCCTTAGTTGCAGAAAGGATTATCAGAGTAGATAAGCAGTTATTAAAATGTGGTCCTGGACACATGAGGTCCCCTGAGACTCTTTTCAAGGGGTCTAAAAAGTCAAAACTGTTTTCACTATAATTTGTTGCTGTTTTGTTGCTAAGTTGTGTCCAACTCTTTTGAGACCCCACAGACTGTAGCCCACCTGCCTCCTCTGTCCATGGGATTTTCCAGGCAAGAATACCCAAGTGGGTTGCCATTTTCTCCTCCAGGGATCTTCCCGAACCTGGGTCTCCTGCATTGCAGGAAGATTCTTTGCTGCTGAGCCACCATCATCATATACTAAGATGCTATTTGTTTTTTTTTTGTTTTTGTTTCCTGTGTTGACATTTACACTGAGGATGCAAAGCAATTTGGGCAGGACTGCTGGTGCCTTAGCACAGATCAAGGCAGTGGCACCAAATTATGTCAGTGGTCACTGCATTTTTTAAAATAATCACCACTGACAGAAAAAAAATCTAGCTTTGCTTAAAAATGTTGCAGATGAAGCAGTACAAACTATCAATTTTATTAATTCTTGACCCTTAAGTATATTTTTAATACTCTGTGATGAAATGGCAAGTATAAATAAAGCACATATGCTGCCTACTCGAGTACTATAGTTACATGGAGAAAAGCATCATGTGTGTGATGGAGTTTCAACCTGAACTAACTGCTTTTTTCATAGAACATCATTTTTACTTGAAAGAATGATTAACAGACACACAATGGTTATTCAAATTTTGGATGTTGTTGTTTAATCGCTAAGTTGTGTCCAACTCTTTTGTGATCCCATGGACTGTAGCCCACCAGGCTCCTCTGTCCATGGGATTTCCCAGGCAAGAATACTGGCGTGGGTTGCCATTTTCTTCTCCAGGGGTCTTTCCAATCCAGGGATCGAACCCATGTCTCTTGCATTGTCAGGTGGATCCTTTACCATTGAGCCACCAGGAAAGCCCCAAACTTGGATACTTGGCAGATATGAGCAAAGTGAGCCTGCCATTTTAGGGAAAGCAACTGATACTATTTGTTGTCAATAATAAAATTTGAGGTTTCAAGAGAAAATTAGTTGGAAAACTTGTGGCCACCACCTGATGATATTGATGGCTTTCCAATACTTAAAAACCTTTCTGATAAGATTGGTGGTGATGTTGACAAATGTGATTCTCAAAAACATTGAATAATGAAATACATCAATGTTTTGAAGATCTGCACAATTCAAATGAACCAATATTTTCCAAATAAACCAACTTGTGATGTTGCAAAATCATGCATGGGTAAGACATGCATTTAAAGACCAGTAGTTTTTAAAGTAACTGACTATAAAAAGTTCATTGATATTCAGGTTTCAGATTCTATATTGCAATTAACCTTAAAGAAACTATTACTTGTCAAATTTTGATATAGTATTAAAGAAGAATAGCTACAATTATCTCAAAAGGCTATTAAAACACTCTGCCTCTTTCCAACTCCATATCTATGTGAAGATGGATATTTTTCACATACTTCTGTCAGACCAACATATCACAACAGATTGAATGCAGAAGCACTGATGAAAATCCAGCTCTTTTACTGAACCAGACGTTTGAGATATTAAAAAGTGAAAAACAATGCCCATCTTCTAAAGTTTTTGTTTTGTAAAATAATCTTGTATTTTAAAGTTATGTTATTTATGTTACTGTGTAATAAGTTCATCACTAAATTATTTTTACTTATTTTATTTTAAATGGATTAATAGCTATTTAATTTTTTCTTAGCTTTAGTTTTAGATATAATAACTATTGATAAATATAGCCATAGCTCGTTGGGACTCTGAACAATTTTTAGAAATGTAAAGGAGTCCTAAGACCAAAGAGTTCGAGAATCACTGAATTAGATGATCGCTAAAGTTCATTCCAGCTAGCAATCTTTAGAACATGCAGCCATTTTAATGTAATACGTTTCCTGTAAGATTTCTCAGCCATTCCATTCTGAATGCTTGTCAACATCCCATCTAAATTGTGGCCCTTAGCACTGAAATCATATTGAAGCTGTAGACTGAGCAGCATAGAATGTATAAACAGGCCACTGGCAGTTATTCAGTGGCTTATTTGTGTCTGACTCTTTGCGACCCCATGGACTGGAGCATGCCTGGCCTCTCTTTCCCTCACTATCTCCTGAAGTTTGCCCAAGTTCATGTCCATCGCATTGGTGACGCCATCCAGTCATCTCATCCTTTGGCGCCTTCTTGTCCGTCTACCCTCAGTCCCTCAGCATCAGGGACTTTTCCAATTAGTCAGCTATTTGAATCAGATGACCAAAATACTGGAATTTCAGCTTCAGCATCAGTCATTCCAATGAGTATTCAGGGTTGATTTCTCTTAAGATTGATTTGATCTCCTTTCTGTCCAAGGGACTCTCAGAAGTCTTCTCTAGCACCACAGTTTGAAGTCATCCATTCTTCGGCACTTTGCCTTCTTTACTATCCAGCTCTCACAACTGTCCATGACCATTAGGAAGACCATCACCTTGACTATACTGACCTTTGTCAGCAGAGTAATGTCTCTGATTTTCAACACACTGTCTAGGTTTGTCATAGCTTTCCTGCCAGGAAGCAAATGTCTTCTGATTTCATAGCTACAGTCACCATCTGCAGTGATTTTAGAGCCCAAGAAGAGGAAATCAGTCACTCAGTTCAGTTCAGTTCCTGAGTTGTGTCCGATTCTTTGCAACCCCATGGCATGCCAGACTTCCCTGTCCATCACCAACTCCCAGAGCTTGTTCAAACTCATGTCCATTGATTCAGCGATCCCATCCAAGCACCTCATCCTCCGTTGTCCCCTTCTCCTTCTGCCTTCAATCTTTCCCAGCATCAGGGTCTTTTCCAGTGAGTCAGTTCTTTGCATCAGGTGGCCAAAAAATGGGAGCTTCAGCTTCAGCATCAATCCTTCTAATGAATATTCAGGACTGATTTCCTTTAGGATGGGCTGGGTAGATCTCCTTGTAGTCCAAGGAACTTGCAAGAGTCTTCTCCAACACTAAGTTCAGATGCATTAATTCTTCGGTGCTCAGGTTTCTTTATGGTCCAACTCTCACATCCATACATGACTACTGGAAAAACCATATCTTTGACTAGATGGACCTTTGTTGGCAAAGTAAGGTCTCTGCTTTTAATATGCTATCTAGGTTGGTCATAGCTTTTCTTCCAAGGAGCAAGTGTCTTTTAATTTCATGGCTGCAGTCACCATCTGTAATGATTTTGGAACCCAAGTAAATAAAATCTATCACTGGTTATATTGTTTTCCTATCTATTTTCCATGAAGTGATGGGACCAGATGCCATCATCTTAGTTTTTTGAATGTGGAGTTTTAAGGCAACTTTTTCACTCTCCTCTTTTACTTTCAAGAGGCTCTTTAGTTCCCCTTCACTTTCTGCTATAAGAGTGGTATCGTCTGCATATCTGAGGTTATTGATATTTCTCCTGGCAATCTTGATTCCAGCTTGTGCTCTATCCAGCTGGCATTTTGCATGATGTACTCTGCAAATAAGTTAAATAAGAAGGATGACAATATATAGCCTTGACATACTCCTTTCCCAATTTGGAACCAGTTTGTTGTTCCAGGTCCAGTTCTAACTGTTGCTTCTTGACCTGCATTCAGATTGCTCAGGAGGCAGGTAAGGTAGTCTGGTATTCCCATCTCTTTAAGAATTTTCCAGAGCTTGTTGTGATCTACACAGTCAAAGGCTTTGGCAAAGTCAATAAAGCAGAAATAGATGTTTTTCTGGAACTCACTTGCTTTTTCTATGATCCAACAGATTTCGGCAATTTGATCTCTGGTTCCTCTGCCTTTTCTAAATCCAGCTTGAACATCTGGAAGTTCATGGTTCACGTACTGTTGAAGCCTAGCTTGGGGAATTTTGAGCATTATTTTGCTAGCGTTTGAGATGAGTGCAAATTCGCGGTAGTTTGAACATTCTTTTGCATTGCCTTTCTTAGGGACTGGAATGAAAACTGACCTTTTCCAGTCCTGTGGCCACTGCTGAGTTTCCAAATTTGCTGGCATATTGAGTGCAGCACTTTCACAGCATCATCTTTTAGGATTTGAAATAACTCAGCTGAAATTCCATCACCTCCACTTGCTTTGTTCATAGTGATGCTTCCGAAGACCAACTTAACTTTGCATTCCAGGATGTCTGGCTCTGGGTGAGTGATCACACCCTCATCTAGGTCATTAAGATATTTTTTGTATAGTTCTGTGTATTCTTGCCACCTTTTCTTACTATCTTCTGCTTCTGTTAGGTTCATACCATTTCTGTCCTTTATTGTGCCCATCTTTGCATTGTTTCCTTAGTATCTCTCATTTTCTTGAAGAAATCTGTAGTTTTTCCCATTCTATTATTTTCCTCTATTTCTTTGCATTAGTCACTGAGGAAGGCTTTCTTATCTCTCCTTGCTATTCTTTGGAACTCTGCATTTGATGGGTATATCTTTCCTTTTTTCCTTTGTCTTTAGCTTCTCTTTTTTTCTCAGCTATTTGTAAGGCCTTCTCAGAGAACCATTTTGCCTTTTTGCATTTCTTTTTCTTGGGGATGGTCTTGATTCTTCAGGCACTCTGTCTATCAGATCTAATCCCTTGAATCTGTTTGTCATTTTGTAAGTTTGTCAAATCGTAAGGGATTTGATTTAGGCTGTACCTGAATGGTCTAGTGGTTTTTCCTACTTTCTTCAATTTAAGTCTGAATTTTGCAATACGGAGTTCTTGGTCTGAGCCACAATCAGCTGCCGGTCTTGTTTTTGCTGACTGTATAGAGCTTCTCCATCTTTGGCTGCAAAGAATATCATGAGTCTGACTTCAGTATTGACCATCTGGTGATGTCCCTGTGTAGAGTCTTCTTTTGTGTTGTTGGAAGAGGGTGTTTGCTATGACCAGTGCGTTCTCTTGGAAAACTTTGTTAGCCTTTTCCCTGCTTCATTTTGTACTTCAAGGCCAAACTTGCCTGGTGCTCCAGGTATCTCTGGACTTCTAACTTTTGCATTCAATTCCCGTATGATGAGAAGGACATTTTTTTTGGATATTAGTTCTAGAAGGTCTTGTAAGTCATCATAGAACCATTCAACTTCAACTTCCTCAGCATTACTGGTTGGGGCATAGACTTGGATTATTGTGATATTGAATGGTTTTCTTGGAAATGAACAGAGATCATTCTGGTTTTTTTTTTTGAGATTGCACCGAGGTACTGCATATCAGACTCTTGTGGACTATGAGGGCTACTCCATTTCTTCCAAGCAATTCTTGCTCGTGCTAGTAGATAGAATGATCATCTGAATTAAATTTGCCCATCCTGGTTCATTTTAGTTTACTCGTTCCTGAAATGTCAGTGTTCACTCTTGCCATCTCCTGTTTGACCACTTCCAATTTACTTCTATTCATGGACCTAACATTCCAGGTTCCTATGCAATATTGTTCTTTACACCATTGGACTTTACTTCTATCACCAATTACATCCACAACTAGGTGTTGTTCTTGGTTTGCTTCTGTCTCTTCTTTCTTTCTGGAGTTATTTCTCCACTCTTTTCTAGTGGCAGATGGGCATCTATGGACCTGGGGAGTTCATCTTTCTGTGTCATGTCTTTTAGCCTTTTCATACTGTTCATGAGGTTCTCAAGGCAAGAATACTGAATGTTTTGCCACTCCCTTCTCCAGTGGACCACTTTTTGTCAGAATTGTCGACCATTACCTCTCTGTCTTGGGTGGCCCTACACAGCATGGGTCATAGTTTCATTGAGTTAGACATGGCTGTGATCCATGTGATCAGTTTGGTTAGTTGTCTGTGATTGTGGTTTTCATCCTGTCTGCTCTTGATGGATAAGGATAAGGGGCTTATGGAATCTCTCACTACCTCCACCTTTTCTGCCTCTATTTGCCATGAAGTAGTGGGGCTGGATGCCATCATCTTAGTTTTTTTTTTTAATTTAGTTTTAAGCCACCTCTTTCACTCTCCTCATTCACCCTCATGAAGAGGTTATTTAGTTCCTCTTCGCTTTCCACCTTCAGAGTGGTATCATCCACATATCTGAGGTCGTTGATGTTTCTCCTGCCTATCTTGATTCCAGCTTATAATTCATGATGTGCTCAGTGTGTAGATTAAATGAACACAGTGATAGCAGACAGCCCTGTCGTACTCCTTTCTCATTCTTGTACCTATCAGTTATTCCATGTGGGTTCTAACTGTTGCTTCTTGACCCTCATACTGGTTTCTCAGGAGACAGGTAAGATGGTCTGGTATTCCCTTTAATAGATTTCCACAGTTTATTATGATCCACACAGTCAAAGGCTTTGGTGTAGTCAGTGAAACAAAGATAGATGTTTTTCTGGAATTTCCTAGCTTTCTCTATGATCCAATGAATATTGGCAATTTGATCTCTGGTTCCTCTTCCTTCTGTAAACCCAGCTTGGATATCTGGAAGTTCTTAGTTCTCACAATGCTGAAGCCTAGATTTTAAGCATGACTTTACTAGTATGAGAAGTGAGTTAAATTGTCTGATGATTACCACATTCTTTAGTACTACCTTTCTTGGAATTGGGATGAGGATTTATCTTTTCCAGTCCTGTGGCCACTGCTGGGTCTTCCAGATTTGCTGACATATTGAATACAACACTTTGATGGCATCATCCTTTAAGGTTTGAATAGTTCTACTGGAATTCCGTCACGTCCACTAACTTTATTAACATCAGTGTTTCCTAAGGCCCACTTGACGTGGCTCTCCATAATGTCTGGCCCTGGGTGGCTGACCACACCATTGTAGTAATCTGGTTCATTTGGATCTTTTTTGTAGTGTTCTTCCATGTATTCTTTCCATCTCTTCTTGATCTCTTCAGCATCTACTAGGTCTCAACCATTTATGTCCTTTATTGTGCCCATCTTTCAGCAAAATGTTCCCTTGATATCTCCAGTTTTCCTGAAGAGATCTCCAGTCTTTCCCCTTCTGTTCTCTTCTAGTTTTATACTCTGTTCTTTGAAGAAGGCCTTCTTGTCTCTCCTTGCTGTTCTTTGGAAATCTGCCTTTAGTTGGATATACCTTTACCTTTCTCCCTTGCTTTTCGCTTCTCTTCTTTCTTTAGCTGTTTGTAAATCCTCCTCAGATAGCCACTTTGCCTTCTAGCTTTTCTTTTTTGGAGGATAGTTTTGTTCACTGCCTCCTGTACCATATTATGGCCCTCCGCTCATAGTTCTTCAGGCACACTGTTTACAAGTTCTAATCTCTTGAATCTATTCATTTCGTGTGAGATTTCTTCACCATTCTCTTCTGAATGCTTGTCAACTTCCCGTCTAAACTGTGGCCCTTCGTACTGGAATCATATTGAAAATGTAGACTGAGCAGCATAGAAAACATAAATAGGCAAGTAGCAATATGCTTCGGTAATGACTATCTTTGGAGCTTTTTTAAGAATAGGGGGAATTCCTAATTCATTGAGGAAATAGGTTCTTGTTCCAGGAAAGCAGAATGTTAGGTATGCTAGGTTGTGTAAGTTGTCTTCCTTGATACATCAGAAATACTTCTACTTTTGCTTTAAGTGAGTTAAACCTCATTTCCCCCTTCACTATTGTGAAGAGATAGTCTTAATTGTTAGCCATTGCATTTTTACAAAATTTTGCATTAGCTTTGTGTCAGTTCCTTTGCAAGATGAATTTCACGTTTGATTTTTCATATTTCATAGTTAGTTTAAATTCTACATAATTATAATTATTAAGAGGAAAAGGAAAGAAGTGATGGAGTTCAAGAAACATGGCTTCAGCGTAGTGATGCTGTATAGAGCAAAAGATATTATTAAGAAGGATTTTGCATTTTTTTAAAATTGATGGAATTTGGGAGAGAGCAATTTTAATGCAAAATTCACATCTCCAGGAGAACCCATTTGAATTTGCCTACAGGGTATTTTGTAATGTCTCTCTAATTTTTATTTTGTTGTATAAAAGACCAGACATTGGTATCTTTCCAAAAGTTAGTTGAGAAAATAAATACTTTAAAGGTAGTTGTTTTAATTCATTGGCTTATGTATAATGTTATGTAAACATCATGAAATCAATTGATCAATCTTTGACAAGAGTTTTAAACATGCAATGCTGTAATTTAATTCAAAGGTAGGCAAAATTTTGTTACAGGTGTTTTGGAAGCCATTTTGGTACTTTAAAAAAATGCCTTAGATTATTGACTCTCAGAGTTGGAAGGCCATTTAATCCAACTGCCCACTTGAATCTTCTTGCTTAAAAAAAAAAAAAAAAGGACAGGGATTAAAAGGAGAAATGGGTGTCGTTTAGAGACAGCTTTAAGCAGGATTTTAAAATTTAGCTTGAAAGCTTTTAAAGTCTAATTATGCAGGGAGGTGGCAGTGTTTTTATTTGCTGTTTACCTTTGATCTATAACCTATTTTTGATAGAGAAGGGACATGCTTTGTGAAAATGTTTATGATTTCTTCATTTGATGTCAAGATACTTGTTTGAAGTTGCCTTATAATTCAGAGGTTTTTCTTTGTGTAACTAATACTAATGCCTTGCTTTTGCTACTAGATGAATAGCAAGTTAGTCTGGATTTGGTGACTACTTTTGAATGTATAAATGATATAGTAAATTTTAGAAATAGCTTTATTGTTCTGGGACAAATTAGACATGTTAAGGATTAAAAAAATCTAAATAACATCAGCTCATAAGGATGAAAAAGCAAAAATAATCCTAGACCTCACTCAGTGTTAACCTTTTTGTTAAATAATATTTTACTTTGTGTGCATGTGTACATATATACATACACATTTGATTTTCTAGTAATACAAATTGTCTCTTATTACACATGTTGCATTTTTTTATTCAACAATATTTTGTGACCATCTTTTTGTGTCAATACAGATTTATAGAATAATTTTTAATGAGTACAGAGTAGTGTTATGTGTACCATAATTTATTTATGCAGTAATAGGTTATTTCCAGTTTTGGGTTGTTAGAAAATGGTGTAATGAACATGCATATTACATGTATATGTCTTTTAACATTATTATGATTAGTTCCATAGGATAATTTTTGGAAGTAGCCTTGCAAACTCAGAGGCTACTGATGTTAAAATTATTAACAGTTTCTATCAACTTACCATTCAGTAAAGTTGTACCCAATTTATAATACATGAAAGTGGTTTTTTTCCTCATCCTCATAAATGCTAATTTTCCCCAGTTTATAAGATATTTTGCCAATATTGTAGGTGAAAATATTTTATTTATAATTAGTTGATTATTAGGGAGACTGTACATATTTTTGTTATTAAACATTACATTTCTTCAGTTGTAGATTTCCTTTTTATATTCTTTGTACATTTTTATATTGAAGTGTTTGTAGCCATATACTTTTTACTTAGTAAATTAGGAATGTGAAAATGATTTGATAGCCAGATAACATGGAGAATGTCAGCTTCATGGTCAGATATAGTAGTCTGTTGTCCAGGTTGGATTATTGTTTGAAAAATCTTCTAGGACAAAGGCCATGATTAAAAAAATATGTTCAGTTCAGTTCAGTTGCTCAGTCGTGTCTGACTCTTTGTGACCCCATGGACTGCAGCATGCCAGGCTTCCCTGTTTGAGCTTACTCAAACTCATGTCCATCCAGTCGGTGATGCCATCCAACCATCTCATCCTCTGTTGTCCCCTTCTCCTCCTGCCTTTAATCTTTCCCAGCATCAGGGTCTTTTCAAATGAGTCAGTTCTTCGCATCAAATAGCCAAAGTATTGGAGCTTCAGCTTGAGCATCAGTCCTTCCAATGAATATTCAAGACTGATTTCCTTAGGATGGACTGGTTGGATCTCCTTGCAGTTCAAGGAATTCTCAAGAGTCTTCTCCAACACCACACACAGTTCAAAAACATCAATTCTTTGGCATTCAGCTTTCTTTATGGTCCAACTCTCACATCCATACATGACCACTAGAAAAACCGTAGCTTTGACTAGATGGACCTTTGTTGGCAAAGTAATGTCTCTGCCTTTTAATTTCCTGTCTAGGTTGGTCATAACTTTTCTTCCAAGGAGCAAGCATGTTTTAATTTCATTACTGCGTCACCATCTGTAGTGATTTTGGAGCCCCCCAAAGTAAAGTCTGTCACTATTTCCATTGTTTCCCCATCTATTTGCCATGAAGTGATGGGACCGGATGCCATGGTCTTAGTTTTCTGAATGTTGAGTTTTAAGGCAACTTTTTCACTCTCCTCTTTCACTTTTATCAAGAGGCTTGTTATTTCTTCTTCACTTTCTACCATAAGGGTGGTGTCTTCTGCGTATCTGAGGTTATTGATATTTCTCCCAGCAATCTTGATTCCAGCTTGTGTTTCATCCAGCCCAAGTTTTCTCATGATGCAAATAAGTTAAATAAGCATGGTGCCAATATACAGCCTTGACATACTCCTTTTCCTATTTGGAACCAGTCTGTTGTTTCATGTCCAGTTCTAACTGTTGCTTCTTGACCTGCATACAGTTTTCTCAGGAGGTAGGTTAGGTTGTTTGGTGTTCCTATCTCTTAAAGAATTTTCCACAGTTTGTTGTGATCCACACAGTCAATAAAGCAGAAGTAGATGTTTTTTTCTGGAACTCTGTTGCTTTTTCGATGATCTAGAGGGTGTTGGCAATTTGATCTCTGGTTCCTCTGCCTTTTCTAAAACCAGCTCGAACATCTGGAAGTTCATGGTTCATTTACTGTTAAAGCCTGGCTTGGAGAATTTTGAGCATTACTTTGCTAGTATGAGAGATGAGCAAAATTGTGCAGTAATTTGAACATTCTCTGGCATTGCCTTTCTTTGGAATCAGAATGAAGACTGACCTTTTTCCAGTCCTGTGGCCACTGCTGAGTTTTCCAAATTTGCTGGCATATTAAGTACAGCACTTTCATAGCATCATCTTTTATGATTTGGAATGGCTCAATAGGAATTCTATCACCTCCTCTAGCTTTGTTCATTGTGATGCTTCCTGAGGCCCACCTAATTTCGCATTCCAGGATGTCTGGCTCTAGGTGAGTGATCACAGCATCATGGTTATCTGGATCATGAAGATCTTTTTTGTATAGTTCTTTTGTGTGTTCTTGCCACTTCTTCTTAATCTCTTCTGTTAGGTCCATACCATTTCTGTCCTTAATTGTGCCCATCTTTGCATGAAATGTTCCCTTTGTATCTCTAATTTCTTGAAGAGATCTGTAGTCTTTCCCATTCTATTGTTTTCTTCTATTTCTTTGAAGTATATTTATTTGTAAATTGAGATGTAGTTGACATATAGCATTGTATTAGTTTTAGTTGACAGTGTGATTTTGCTTATTTACAAAATTTGTGTTTGTATTGTCCAGTGCAATCTTTATCCATGATCAATATTTCCTGAATGCATGAATGAACTAGTAGAGGAATGGAATAATCCATGGTGATTGGGTGTTCTGAAGATTCATTTTACTAAAAGATTGTGATTTTCCAGAACAGATGGTATTTCCATCTCTATCTTCTTACTTTTTTGCTGTTCCTCAGGACCAAAGTGGACACTGGAAAAAAAACTCTGGAAATGTTTTTTCAGCTTAAGCTAGTCTATTAATAGTTCTTAAATAAGTAGCTTACTTCAAATTATGTACTAATTCTTGTGAGTTAATTCTTAATCCTTTGCTCATCATAAAATGTTGCTTATTTCTAAATTCTCTACAGAAGGAAGTATACTTTAAAGTCTATTTTTAAATTTTATTGGAGTATAGTTAATTTTCTTTCGTTTTTTTGTTAATTTTCAATGTTGTGTTAGTTTCAGTTGCACTGCACAATGATTCGGTTATGCATATACGTTTATTCATTCTTCCTTAGAGTCTTTTCTCATATAGGTTGTCACAGGATATTGAGTAGAATTTCCTGCACTATACAGTATGTTCTTGTTAGTTATCTATTTTACACATAGTAGTGTATGCTTGTTTAATCCAAGCTCCTGAATTATCCCTTCCCCCTAGGAATCCCCTTTGGTAACCCTAAATTTGTTCTCAAATCTGTAAGTCTGTTTCTGTTTTATAAACAAGTTCACTTTATATTTTTAAAAATTAGATTTCACATATGAATGATCTCATATGGTATTTGTCTTTCTCTGACTTACTTCACTTAGTATTTATTTTTATAAATGAACTTGGTAATTTTTGAAGTTTATACTTTTTAACTTGTTTGCCAAAAAATTCAGCCATGGTATTAATCAGTTGCTAATGAAATTCAGAGTTGCTTTTAAAATATGCAGCAAGACTAGATTGATATGACAAATGAGATTTATTGATTTCATATTGACTTATGTTAAAGTATTGTTGTTTGTCATTGTTTATTCACTAAGTTGTATCCAACTCTTTTGTGACCCCATGGTCTGTGGCCTGCCTGGCTCCTCTGTCCATGGAATTTCCCAGGCAAGAATTCTGGAGTGGTTTGCCATTTCCTTCTCCAAGGGACCTTCCCAACCCCAGGGATTCAACCTATATCTGCACTGGCAGGCAGATTCTTTACCACTGAGTTACCAGGGAAGTCCATGTTAAAATGTTATTTATCCTAAATCTCTGCAATCTGACTTACTCTAAATTTAAAATATTTTCAGAGTTAGTAATCTTAACTACTAAACAGTCCAGTGATTCAAAAAGCAAGACATGTCAGTCACAATATGTTATGGATGCATTTTATTTTGAGAAACGCTGGACTGGATGGAGCACAAGCTGGAATCAAGATTGCCAGGAGAAATATCAATAACCTCAGATATGCAGATGACACTACCCTTATGGCAGAAAGTGAAGAACTAAAGAGCCTAGTGATGAAAGTGAAAGAGGAGAGTGAAAAAGTTGGCTTAAAGCTCAACATTCAGAAAACGAAGATCATGGCATCTGGTCCCATCATTTCATGGCAAATATATGGGGAAACAGTGGCTGACTTTATTTTGGGGGGCTCCAAAATCACTGCAGATGGTGACTGCAGCCATGAAATTAAAAGACGCTTACTCCTTGGAAGGAAAGTTATGACCAACCTAGATAGCATAGTAAAAAGCAGAGATATTACTTTGCCAACAAAGGTCCATCTAGTCAAGGCTATGGTTTTTCCAGGGGTCATGTATGGTTGTGAGAGTTGGACTATAAAGAAAGCTGAGCACCAAAGAATTGATGCTTTTGAACTGTGGTGTTGGAGAAGACTCTTGAGAGTCCCTCGGACTGCAAGGAGATCCAACCAGTCCATCCTAAAGGAAATCAGTCCTGGGTGTTCTTTGGAAGGACTGATGTTAAAACTGAAGCTCCAATATTTTGGCCACCTGATGCGAAGAGCTGACTCATTTCAAAAGACCCTGATGCTGGGAAAGATTGAAGGCAGGAGGAGAAGGGGATGACAGAGGATGAGATGGTTAGATGGCATCACCAACTCAATGGACATGAGTTTGTGTAAACTCTGGGAGTTGGTAATGGACAGGGAGGTCTGATGTGCTGCAGTTAATGGGGTTGCAAACAGTCGGACATGACAGAGCGACTGAACTGATACTGAAGTGATTTATGTTGTCCTTCATTGTTTCAATGCAAATGAAGCAATGGGATGTATTGTATATGCTGCATAATTCCAATTTATGCTTTTTTAGGATAGTTGCTAGAAACACATGTGAGATCATTTTGAAAAATACATGAGTGCTTAAGAATCCTTTTGGGCTCTTCCATAGTTTAGGCTTTTAGATATATAGCATTGTGCTGGAAATATATTTTTTGGATAACTTAATAGTTCAGTTCAGTTCAGTTCACTTCAGTCGCTCAGTCGTGTCTGACTCTTTGAGACCCCATGAATCGCAGCACGCCAGGCCTCCCTGTCCATCATCAACTCCCGGAGTTCACTCAGACTCACGTCTATCGAGTCCGTGATACCATCCAGCCATCTCATCCTCGGTCGTCCCCTTCTCCTCCTGCCCTCAATCCCTCCCAGCATCAGGGTCTTTTCCAATGAGTCAACTCACATGAGGTGGCCAAAGCACTGTAGTTTCAGCTTTAGCATCATTCCTTCCAAAGAAATTCCAGGGCTGATCTCCTTCAGAATGGACTGGTTGGATCTCCTTGCAGTCCAAGGGACCCTCAAGAGTCTTCTCCAACACCACAGTTCAAAAGCATCAATTCTTCAGCGCTCAGCCTTCTTCACAGTCCAACTCTCACATCCATACATGACCACAGGAAAAACCATAGCCTTGACTAGACGGACCTTAGTCGGCAATGTAATGTCTCTGCTTTTGAATATGCTATCTAGGTTGGTCATAACTTTTCTTCCAAGGAGTAAGCGTCTTTTAATTTCATGGCTGCAGTCACCATCTGCAGTGATTTTGGAGCCCCCCAAAATAAATTCTGACACTGTTATAATTCTGAAGGAGATCAGCCCTGGGATTTCTTTGGAAGGAATGATGCTAAAGCTGAAGCTCCAGCACTTTGGCCACCTCATGCGAAGAGTTGACTCATTGGAAAAGACTCTGATGCTGGGAGGGATTGGGGGCAGGAGGAGAAGGGGACGACCCAGGATGAGATGGCTGGATGGCATCACGGACTCGATGGACATGAGTCTGAGTGACCTCTGGGAGTTGGTGATGGACAGCGAGGCCTGGCGTGCTGCGATTCATGAGGTTGCAATGAGTCGGACATGACTGAGTGACTAACTGAACTGAACTGAACTGAGCTGACTGTTATAATTTATAATTCAGGTTTGGATAAAATGTGAGAATAGCTTGTATCAGAACCAGCATTCTTTGCTGGCTTTGACTAGTACACAGAGTGTGTCCACATAGGGTTGTCCCTATGTGGGTTTAGGTGGTGTCCCACCTAAGACTGTTCTCCTGAATCCTGAAACATCAGAAAGCCATGAGGAGGGAAAGGGTGTAATACCAAAAATAATTGACAGAGCTACCCCGCTCTGGGCAGACTGTCCTGTACTTCTTGTGTCCATAGAAATAATGAGTTGTTGGAAACTGGTGAAACTGGATTGGGGAAGCCTGAGTCATCACTTCCTACCAGAGGAGGAGGTCTGGTGAGGAAACCTAATGAATGTCTTACTCATGGATATTAAAGCTAACTAAATGCCCAGGACTTTATTACTTATCAATCCTGACTAGAAAATTGAATAAATTATATGGGTCACTTAGGCAAAACCATGTTATAGGAGCTGGGGAAGGGCTGAATTGTATATTTATTTCATATCTCAGCTTAATTCTGGATCCCAGTACCTAATCTATCATGATTGAGGGTGGGAGGAGAATGGGGCAACAGAGGATGAGATGGTTGGATGCCATCATTGACTCAATGGACATGAGTTTGAGCAAACTCAGGGAGATAGTGAAGGACAGGGAAGCCTGGCGTGCTGCACTCCATGGGATCACAAAGAGTCAGACATGACTGGTTGACTGAAGAACAACAGCAACAACAGCTATAATCTATTATGGCCATTTGTGCTATAAATGCAATGTTGGAAGTAGTAGTTCCTATAAATGATGTTGAATGAGATCCAGTTTTTTCTTTACTTTTTTTCTAAATGAATTTTATTTAAATTCATTACTTAGATTTAAATCTAGGTAAGCTAACTAACCTAGACGTTTACTGGGTGAATTTAAAATATGTGGATTGAATCAAACCAATTCCCAGAGTCTAAGAAAGTTTCTGACCTAAATTAGGAACCCAAGTTCCATTATTATTTTCAGTTGAACACTACTCATAGCCATCCTCACATTTTGGAAAGAATACAGCTTTTGCAACAAAGTTTCTTTGTTTTCTTGGAACCAAAAATGTGCTGTATTTAGACCAAACAATAAAAATAAACTACCAAACTACCTTCTAATGCATGGGGGTTCTGGAGAGAGGAAACCATAGATATTTAGAGGCATAAAGTGAGTCATTGTGCTAGTTAAAACTTTTTACAAGGCTAGCTCTGTGTGTTTGAGTTGCATCTGTTACCTCTTCAGCCAGAACTAAAGTGTGTGCAAGGAAAAGAATTTTGCATTGAATTGTGGCTCATACAGAATGCCTTGTATATAGCCTAAGCATCTAAATGGATTCCACATCTTAGGT
Source organism: Capricornis sumatraensis (assembly GCF_032405125.1). Lineage (NCBI taxonomy): Eukaryota > Metazoa > Chordata > Mammalia > Artiodactyla > Bovidae > Capricornis > Capricornis sumatraensis. The sequence continues at coordinate 37,867,564 of NC_091084.1, forward strand.
AGAACTAAAACTGCACCTTTTCTTATTTATTCTATCTACGAGTTATGTTCTGTTGGACATATCCAAGTTATCTTCTGTGAAGCTAATTCATTTTCACTTGCAGACCTAAATTAATCGTGTTTTTCAAATGTAACTTGTAAGCCTTTATTGCCTTAAACATTTTCTTGCTTTTGTTTTTACTTATTCATATTTTGAAACACCTACTTTATTACTGACAATATTTTAAAAGCCGTAATGGAGATGCTGTATTCTTCAGTGACGAACAATGAAATAATTGTTTCTTTTGGTATTATCTTGGAAAAAATTGTTAGAGTAGACAACTGCCCAAGTTAAAAATAGTATAATTTGTAGCCAGAATGTATTCTTTAATAAAGCATGTAAATACAATTTACCAATCCTTTTTCATTTCATTTTTTTTCTAAACTTTCAGGTCACTTTCATGAATTCAAAAGCAATTTACCAGTGATTTCTGGGTGCTGGGGCTGATTGTTTTGTGCGTATTTGTAAGTATTGGTTCATTTATTATTCTTATTACTCTTCTGTTTGTGTAATGAAACAGTGACAGTGTTTTTAAAGTATTATTAGTTTTTTAAAAAGTGTTTTCTTAAAAGGAGTATAGAAGAATATCAAAAAACAAAGTATCCTCAATTTGTTGTGATTTTCAGTGAAATAACACAATGGCAGGGCCAATTAAAATAGACTGAAGGAATAAGCATCTTACTATTTGAAGATGGGGCTCAGTTGTAGGAATGGATTAACTTAAAGGGGCTAGTCTATATACACATGAATAATTTACCCTGATAACTTCTGGTTGTCTGGACTTGAAAAGTGCTATGAGCCGGTGCTCATTGAAAAGATGTGAGATGATACAGAATTCAAAGAGCTGTCAGTACATGAGGAGATTATGTACTAAGGAACCAAAGACTCATTTAGTGAATGTATAATGTCTATCAGAATCGAAGTATTCCTCCTACCTTCTTCACCACTGTCAAAACGCTATTATGTTTTAAACGGTATTTTGAAGAACAAAGATACTTTTTCTCAGGAAAGAAGGTCAATTTCAAGAAAAAAAAAATTGAATGAACTTTGGTCAATGAAAATACTTTATATTGTTATATATTTATTAATATAAACGTAGTTTAGAGTATGTGGCAGATATTAAAAATGTCCGTATGTATATAAGATCATATTTAAGTAATCTGAGTTTAAGAGGTATTTATGTGTGTGTGTGTGTGCTCAGTTGCTTCAGTCATGTCTGACGTTTTGCTGCCCCATGGACTGTAGCCCACCAGGTTCCTCTGTTCATGGGATTTTACAGGCAAGCATACTGGAGTGGATTGTCATTTTCTCCTCCAGGGATTTATACGTGTACATTGTTGCAAACCATTGATTGGTATCTGAGGTGTTTTTTACATTTGAAAACAACAAAGACAGAGGAAGCTTCTCTGTACCCCTATAAAGGAGCTTTAGGCAGTACACTTCCAGGAAAGTACTTGGAAAAAAGTAATATTATAAATTAGAGTTTAAGTGATTCAGTATTTTAAGGTGGAGAGCAGTGAAAATTCCTTTGAAATCAGTTTTACCTTTCTTCCAGTAGCAGCATTGATTTGGGGCAGGTATTTCGAACCATCTTAAAAACTAGATGTGAATATTTAATATAGTCTAATAAATTTTGTATATTTTTAATGCTTTAAGAATAAATAAGATGCTGTTCTTATGAGACTATAAATTCACATTTTATTATTTGTAGACTTAATTCTCATGTAAAACACAAAATATTGAACTCCATGGTTCATTTGGATTAAATATAAGCTTTCAATTTCTGCAAGGTATCATAGTGAGGATTAGGAGGCAAAGAAAATGGAGAAATGTAAAGTATCTTTGAAGGGCTCTTGAGAAAAAGGATGATTCCAAGGAGCTGAGCTTATCCTATTAGAAATCTGAGTGGAGGGAAATAATTTTGAACTTTGTCAAAATAAATTTGACAAACCCTGTCATTGTTGCTTTATCCTTTCTTTTACCTCCTTTCTCCCTTTTCTCATATCATTCAGTCATTTCTTGTAGTAAGTTTTTAGGATGATCAATTATTTAAAGCTGCCAACATAAGATAATTACCAGGATTTCAACCAGGATGGTCTTAATTAAAATAGAGTTTTCATTTCTCATCACCTCAAGGCTGTATTTCCTGACTTTTCCGCTTCTCCTCTCCTACAATCCCCCGACCAGATTTACATAGACTAGCTTTGAACAGAGGTGATCCAATTAGTTGAGACTTTTTTCTTGTGACCTAACAAAGAGAGAGGGCTTTCCTGGTGGCTCAGTGGTAAAGAATTCTCCTGCCAATGCAGGAGAATTGGGTTTGATCCCTGGGTTGGGAAGATTGCCTGGATAAGGAAATGGCAACCCACTTCAATATTCTTGCCTGGGAAGTCCTATGGACAGAGAAGTCTGGTGGGCTACAGTTCACAGGTTGCAAAAGAGACGAAAAGACGTAGTGACTAGATAACAACAAAGGAGAGAGGCTAAAAATAGAAAGGGCATGTGGGTATAATTTTCGTGTGGTTATTTCTGGTGTTCAACTTAAAAAAAAACAAAACTCAAAAGACTTCTAGTCAGATTAATTAGATTTTGTCTAATAACTTAAGTAAAAGTCATAGTAATCACATATGCCTAAAGTAATTGTTTTCCAGACTTGAGAATTTCTATACAATAATTTAGGCTATGGAGTTTGTTGTTTCTTTGGTCAGTGGTCTCAAGCTTTGTTATGGGCCATCTCTCTTCTGACTGTGGAACCTTCTTATTAAAGAAATGTAGCAGGATACCATGGCTAAGATAAGTCAAATAAAATTAACATGGCATCCAGAATGCTTGCATTTCCTTTTAATTATTGCAGAAACTGTCTACCACTTACACTGAATGTTGAGCCAGCTAAACATTCATTTAGTTTACTCTAAAAACAAGCAAATGGGATCAGTGACAGTGGCTTCTTTTAGGAACTTTAATTTCCACATTTTGGAACTGCTTATTTGCTACATGATCTAAGGCAGAAAGTTATACCTCATGGCCATGGGAAGGTTTCCTAGTAAGGTGTGCAGAAGCTGGTCTGTGAGATAAGAAAGGTGGGATATTGTTTTGCACATCTATAATGAATAGACCACACCAAAGGTGTGTGAGAACCGATTAGAATCTTACCCACGTATATCTACTACCTAGGTTAGAGTAAGAAAACACTGAGAAGGAAAACTGTTATCTTTTCAGAAACTGAAAGCATTTTATTCTAGTTTTTTTTTTTTCTTTTTTAAAAATAAAGCCACTTTTTCCTTTCCCCAAAGTAGGCATTGTATAAGAAGACCTTGTTTTGCATGTTAATGATTGGTGAAAAACATCAACAACAAAACAGAGGTAGATCTGCTTTTTCAGATTCCCAACTCTTTTTAGAAATTTGCTAGCAAATTCCCTTTTTATAAAATTTGTCTCTGTTCATGGTTTCTAATAGCAAGATCCAAAATTATTTTATTGTCTAGTATTAAAAATGATTATTGCTTAGCCCCATGCTTCAGTTAATAATAACAATATCTTAATTTGGTATAACACTTGCTTTTGCAGACATTTAATTGGCTAAATTTCATAAAACTCTGAGGTGAGTAGGAATTATCCTAATTTTTGCAAAGTAGCAAGACTCAAACTGAGGGATTTAGTATAAATTTAGTGCTTTTTCAATAACACCAATCTATCCTCTTCAGAGAGTATTGTAGGTCTCTTTCTCTTGTTGTTTGATCACTATCTTAGTCTCTACTTGGTTGCTGTACAAATATTTTTGAAAAGTGCAAGCAGAGTAAGTCAGGGAGGAGATTGTGGAGAGCCTTCTACCACTTTATTTCCTCATGTTCCTGGATCGTTTGCTCCTCCCTGGCATTTTCCTATCCCCTTATTTCCAAACTCCACATGCTATGTTTCAGCTGAAATTTTTTGAATTGCATAGATTTTTAGGAAACAAACAAAAAGAATCATGAAATCATCTCTTTGTGGTATTTTAAAATGGAGAGAAATTTGTTTCAAACTGAGCATAGCCCAGACCAAAGCTCCTTCAGTGAGAACATCTGTGATTTTAAGGACAAGTAGGTCTAAGTGCATTATCTTTAAAAATATTATTCCAGGCTAATCTTGACATAGAGCAGGTAAATAAAAAAGATGAGCTGTGAAAATCCACAAATAGGGCTTGAATGCCATTTTCCATGACAACGGGAGCTGCCCCATGAAAGCATTAATGCCAGGAATGTAAGGAATTTAAAATTGTGCCTTCTCAGTTTTACAGTTGTGTGCTCATGTTAATTAGAGATATACTGACATTTGGAGTATCTACATTAATACATACAGCTACTATACATTTGTGAACTGTGGCCAGAAATCTACTTTAATTGAAAGCAGTTTGCTAATTTGAATGTGTATATCCATTACATTTTAAGCTTTTAAATTTTATATACTGGTGCCCTTAGATACTTGTTCTTTCTATTCTCTCCACTTTCTGTTTCTAATTTATACCTGAAAGGACAGCCTGGTCTATTTTTAATCTCCTAGTGGTGTTTTTGAGCAATGTTGATGGAATTTTGAGAAAAAAAGGTTTTTAAATATTGTCCTTATATTTGCTGTACTTTGAATCTCTTTTCACTCTCTGACTTTCTAAATTGTTGGTTTTTCTTGCAAACTTTTAAGATGGCCTGCCACCGAAATAAGGTAGGATTTAGGTTTATGGAATTTGCTTCACTGGCTATATTCAAGTACTCAAGAACTATGGTTTTAGCCAGAAAAGCCAAGTTTTAGAGATGTTGATGAGATGAACAGTGTGAAGAGGCATTCTGATTTTTCTAGTATAGCTGAGTTTCATCCTTCTTCTTGATGTCAAGCCATGTATCTTAATTTTTGATTTGCAAACATGTTCACAATAGCTTGATGACTTCTAGAATCATCTTTAGCTCTAGAGTTTTAGTTTGTCTATCTTAAAGGAAAACTTTGCATCTATTTTTTTGAAAGTTTGTGTTTCTTAACAACCTGCCTGTCAGGATTTTTAACCTAATTGTTTTACCCTTTTTGTCTAATGAAACTCCCACACTTACTTTTTGGACGAATCCCTGTGTACTTATTACACAAGACCATTTAGAAAGAAACTTCCTTTTTGTAGCACCAGAATAAACTGCTCTAAAAATTTGTAATACTCTGGACTTATTTCATTAAACCATTTTACTGGCACCATTAAACTACTAAGACCTGGGACCATTAAAACTTACTCAGTACTATTATTATTATTATTATTATTATGGCCTATTTTACCCTTTATTAATTTTTTTCACTGTATTAAGTTCCTCTGCTCTTTATTTTTTCATGTTACTTACTACATATTGTGCCATCACAGCACATTTGGTAATTTCGAGTTAATTGCTCAATTATCAGTGATAGTCATGAAGCACTTGAAACATGTGCAGTGGAGGATTTTAAAAATTTCAAAATAAGTTGGTGTGTCATAATCTTAAATGTGAAACATGCCAATATCTGCAGTCATAAAAATACACTGCCTGAGCTAGGCATTTCAGGGAAGGCAAAAACCTACTCTTAAAATCAGGGCTTTTGTCTGGCACTGAAGTGTTTCATCTTTGCTAATTTCAAACAACGTATCTAAATTTGATCTTGGTTTCCTTTTCAACTCTAAAAACTTGGCTGTGATAATAAGGGAAAAGGGAAGTAAAATTGTATTGATTCTGTTTGAATGTTTTGTTGGAACCTCACAATTACGATATTCGCTGTAAAGTAGAATTTGGGGTGAGGTGGATCCATACTGGATGTCAATCAAGGAAGCTGACTTACTGAAGAAGCAGAGTGGTCTCTTTATAATGTTTCTGCACTCATTAAGGCAATCCTCTAATCAGAGGACAGTGTTTCAGTGAAGATAATATGTCGATGATTTATTTACATTGAAAGACCTCATGAGAACAATGACACTTCGGGGACTTTTTCTGTATCTTACACAGTAATATTCTCAGATGCCTTCAAGATAATTTTACATTATGGCAAAATAATTATTGTAACTCTTTTGGCAACTAGGCAAACTATCATTAAATTTTGCATTAGTATTCAGTTTAGGGTTTTCTCTAAACTAATATAGTGCCAACAGCTCTTTTTTAGATGCTATTATGGTTCTTTCACATTTTTATAGAACTGTAGTAAAGCTGAATTTACTGGCTACATTTGAAGGTGGAGTAGAGCTGCACAAGAGTCAACATTAAAGTGATTCAGTGCCCATTGGAGAAAAATTCTTCTTAACTTGAGATTGGAAACAATGTGGGGCTTGAGGGCAGTTTGCTAAGAACAGCTAATAAATGTGAATATTCCCCTCAAAAGCTGCTTTCTGAACTTGTTTATAACCAGGAAGATAGGCTTTATCATCTTCCAGTATTCTTGCATACACTTTGTTAATATTTAAAAGAATTAAGTACATATGGAGAAGGGGAAATAAAGCCATAATTTGAACTGAGTGGTGGTCTCAAATACAGGGAAGCAAGGGAGTGTCCATAAATGTACTAATTATGCACAGATTTGAACTAGCTATTATTCTGTAATACAGTAATCATTAAGATGGGAAATATTGTCATGTTTATAATTCAGGAAAAAATAAAACCACCGATTTACTCAAGCATTTAGAAATATTTTAGCAACTACTCAGTTTGTAAAGACTGAATAATCAACAAAATCTAGTGCATTTTGTTGTGTGTTTGTCTCTCTATATAACTTTCAGCACATAGTTTTATCTGAAATACATATTTTATGTTATCATGGAGTATGGGTATAAATGCTTGTCATTTCACCAAATTTTTGCTAGTGCCAAAGATTAAAATGTGAGTGAAATATTTCCAGTAAAGATAAAAACATTTTCTGCATTCTCTTTGTCCCTTCCTTCATCTCTCTTTTCCTTTTGCCCTGTTCTCTGCCTCTCTCTCTTTGTATTTCTTACTGGAGTTTTTCAAAGATGCAAGGCAGTTATTATGTAAAAAGGTTAATTTCCTAAGCATTATCTCCCATCAATGACCGGCAAAAAAGACTTATCCTTAGTGTTTAATCAGTCAAAAAGTCTATCCACATGATAAAATTCTTGTTTGTATTATTTGCTTAGCAAGTACTTTCAAGAGGAAAAAAGATGATCACTAACTAAGGATTTAAAAATTGATTTGTTATGGAGAGTTTATGTGGGTGGAGTTTTCTTTGAATACAGACTTACTGGAGTTAGTTCTCTTTCTTTTCAGCTCACACAGTTTTATATAAGCTCAAGTGAATTAATTCATTAATAAAAGCAGATTTTCTATTTTTATTTCACCTTTGGGCTCTTTTATACCTTTGGAAAGCACAAATACAACAAAATGGTATGTTGGACACTTTATTATTTTTACCTTTTTGACCCACCTATAGTAGATAATTAAGCATTAGCATCAATGGACTCCAAGTCTGTACCCCTGTAACTGCCTACATTAGGCAGACTGTAGATTATTTTTTTCTTAAAGCTATGGCAGCTGGTAACAAGCCTATGCTGCTGCTGCTGCTAAGTCACTTCAGTCGTGTCCGACTCTGTGTGACCCCATAGACGGCAGCCCACCAGGCTCCCCCATCCCTGGGATTCTCCAGGCAAGAACACTGGAGTGGGTTGCCATTTCCTTCTCCAATGCAGGAAAGTGATAAGTGAAAGTGACGTCGCTCAGTCATGTCCGACTCTTAGTGACCCCATGGACGGCAGCCCACCAGGTTCCTCCGTCCATGGGATTTTCCAGGCAAGAGTACTGGAGTGGGGTGCCATTGCCTTCTCCAATGCAGGAAAGTGAAAAGTGAAAGTGACGTCGCTCAGTTGTGTCCGACTCTTAGCGACCCAATGGACGGCAGCCCACCAAGCTCCTCCGTCCATGGGATTTTCCTGGCAAGAGTACTGGAGTGGGGTGCCATTGCCTTCTCCAATGCAGGAAAGTGAAAAGTGAAAGTGACGTCGCTCAGTCGTGTCCGACTCTTAGTGACCCCATGGACTACAGCCTACCAGGCTCCTCCGTCCATGGGATTTTCCAGGCAAGAGTACTGGAGTGGGGTGCCATTTCCTTCTCCAGTGCATGAAAGTGAAAAGTGAGAGTGAAGTCACTCAGTCGTGTCCGACTCTTAGCGACCCCATGGACGTTAGCCCACCAAGCTCCTCCGATTTTCCAGGCAAGAGTACTGGAGTGGGGTGCCATTGCCTTCTCCAATAAGCCTATGACTTGGTTTCAATTATTACCACTTGTGTTCTGAGTTTTGCTGACTGTAGTATAGAAGAAATACAGATGTTGTTCTCTTGTGAATGTAATTTTTCTTCCAATTATTACATATATATGGCATCATCAATTAGAATGGGTTAAGGTGAGATTGTTGCACATAATTTGATACCTGATATAGCAAGTATCAAGTGCACACTCATTGAATGATTGACAACTTTAGGAGATTCTGGGCTTGGTCCCTCATAGTGGCAGTGTGTGGAAGCCGCTGTTGATTTTGTGATGGTTACAGAGAATTTTTTCTTGGACTTGCAGTCACAGAATAGATAGCTGCGAGGCAATATCTGGAGGAAGGCTGAGAAAGTAAAGCATGGAAAATGTGGGTATAAACTAGAGAGCTGAGTTTCAAAAAACTTTGAGGGTTTGGACCTTTCTGAGGAGAAGATATGGTTGAACAAATGGAAGAAATACCCCTCCCTCCAATTTTACTGCAGTAATTGAGAAGAAGAGAAAAAAGGAGAGGAATTAGTGAAATAGGAAATGACTGAAATAGGAGATTTTTATAAAATCATAAAATGGGACTGATTTTTCAAGATGTGGAAATATTTGTTTGGATCTGACAATAGTAATTTAAAAGGGGTTCTGTAGTCCAGCCTCCTAACCCCCATAATTATTTCAGTTTTATTGATTTCAGTTCAGTGCATTCTGAGGACAATAGTAGGAATTTTAGGAAATAGCTACCTCCCTGGGGTGGGGGTGCGGTGGTGGTGGTGGGGGGGTCGCGGAAACAATGAGAACAGTTTTGCTTTATCTGGGTAAAGATTACTATGGATATATATGAAAATAATCATTTATGTATCACACTTTGTATTTTGCATGGGAGACCTTTAGAAAGGTCTCGTGGTAACCATGACCAAGTAGCATCCTTGTGTCTTCTAGGACAAAGAAACACATGAAGTAGGTTTCAATTATGGTATATGATGCTTTTAGTCTTGGACATTGGCAAACTCTTTGAAATCACACTTCTATACAGTGACTTTTAGTGTGATGCATCTTCCTTTCTTTTCTCCTTCTACGTCCCTTTCCTCTTTTCCTTTCTTTCCCTCCATCCTTTCTATCCTTTCTTTCAATTAGAGATAGTTTCTTTTCAATTAGTATGTATGCTGCTTGCCAGCTGTAAAATGATACATAACATGTGTTCCTTAAGTTGTATGCAAGGTCACCTTTTGGATTAAGGACTAAAGAATCCTCAGTGGGTTTCTTATATGAACCAAGAGCACTCTCATTTATTTTATACAATTAAAGAAACTGAGGAACTGTTGGAATTAGTTTTACTATTGTGAAGTGATGATCATTCAAAAGAAATTATAATCTTTATTGACTCAGCAGTTTACTAAACCTGAAGTGAAATTTGCCAGATTTTAAGGCATGTTGAGTATTTGCTCACTAAGAACAAGATAAAGGAATATCACGGTCTAAAAGGAGAACTTTTACATTTTCAGAAAGTCTTCCTGCAGTGAGATATTCTGTGCAACCGTGTACTTACAACCTGAAGGGAAGTCCTTAGTTGTGTTTTTCTGGCAAGTCTTCCACATAAGATGTATTCGTCTCAGTTCTTGATGTGGGTTGTTTCTTGAGAATAGTTTGATTTAAGGTTAGAGGGGATTAATTATCCCATGCAACCAAAAGGCAACATTTATAAATTATCTCAAAGATACTGAACAGGAGATGAAATCCAGATATTCCTGGAAGAAAGTTGTGGATTGACCAAAGTTATGATTATAGAGAGCACTGGTAGAATAACAAGTTGTGCATTAGTTTGTAGTGTCCAGAGTGAACAGACTGACACTGTCCCCCAGCAGCACCCACCAGTGCTCTAACATTTCCCAGTTTCTCTGTCAAGGGAGGAAGGGGAAGGAATCAAGTGTCTGTATTTGGCAGAGCTTCCCTGGTGGCTCAGAGGTTAAAGCATCTGCCCGCAATGTGGGAGATCTGGGTTCGATCCCTGGGTTGGGAAGATCCCTGGAGAAGAAAATGGTACCCACTCCAGTATTCTTGCCTGGAGAATCCCATGCCTGGCAGGCTACAGTCCACAGGGTCGCAAAGAGTCAGGCATGACTGAGTGACGTCACTTTCACGTTCTTTCAATAAGTTAAAAACAGCTGTGTGTTGTTGAACACCTGTGTGTTCTAGGCATTGGGCAAGGCACTTCTACCTGTTATCTTTAATTATGTTAACAAATCCCTCAAACCCCTGGTGGTTTTCTCTAAATTCTGATTTATTTCTTACCTTCATAGTAGTTATCTTGTTTTTGTATGTTTATTTAATGTTTATAGTTTTCTTCACTAAACTTATGAGCCCTGTCAGGGCAGATACCGTGACTACTTTGTTCAAACCTGTACACCCAGTTTCTAGCACAATGTGTGACACATACTAAGTTCCTAGTAGATATTTGTTGAATAAATAAACAAATGAGTGACCACAAGAAAAGATAAGGGAAAGATGGAAGAAATGAAAGGAAGAAAAGGGCAGAGCTGGGATTCAAACACAGTTGGTTTGATTTCAGATCACATCTCTTCCCAACCATGAAAACATCAGCATGGTTTCACTTCATCTGGAATATTATTCTTGATTATATCCTTAACTGATAAAATTTTCCGAAGTTCTTAGAGCACTTCAAACCTGTTTACATCTTATTCTGAGACCTCTTACATCTTACCCTGAGACTGAATGCCATGAAAAAGGCTGTCCCATCTTTTTATCATGCTGTTGGAATAGTGCAACCATTCTGTGCTAACAATTCTCTCCAGAAATATAGGTTTCATATTCTAGATTTTTGGGTTTCTTTTCCTCCTACACAAAGAGAATGCACTTCTTTCTTTCTCTTCTGAGACTGATCCTTAATTTCGATCCTTGTGCTAGAGTGATTGATGTTACATGTCTTGCTGAGTTTTTTGCTTGAGAAGATGTGTGTCACTCTAATTAGAGATTGCTTGCGGGAGGAGTCAGGCCAACCCAAGGAGCTCCTATCCTGGCAGGTGCCAGGCACTGGGGCTTGGTTTGGTCATTTAGCAGTGAGCTCTTTCCACTTAGTTCAGTTTTATTGCTTGAATTTTTCCTTTACAAATATCATCGTCAAATACATTGGTATTTGCATGACACTATCAACTATTTCATTTCCTTTTATTCCTAGTGTCATCTTTTAAAAAGCCTTATTATGTCCTTCCATCTGTTTTCCAGGATGGGAGGAAATGTAAGAATGTAGAGAGTAAATGCAAGATTCACCTAATTTTTTTCCACCTACTGTGAAAGGTGTCATTGTAGTTAGACTTTCAGCGATGCTATGTAGCCTTGAAAGTATACATTGTTAAGGCTGTATAGATGTGGTTAGTTCAAACAGGAATTATGTATCTCCCAGGTATATTGAATTGTATTTAAATCTTGATGTCAACTTAAAGAGCCCTATATAAATTCCCAAGGAGGGTATAAGAAACAGATTTCTGTGATGTGAAGCCTCTTGGAAGCTCTGACCATCTGAGAATCTATCGTCTGAAGCAGTCTGGCCTACTTACAAGTTAGTATCTTAGTAAAGAGTGATCTGAGCCATTAGAGTCTTCACATTGGATGGTATAACAGTGGTCAATGTGATATCCAAGTTGACCTCTGAAAACTCTTTAAAGGAGATCACACCAGTCAACCTAGAAGAAATCAACCCTGAATATTCACTGGAAGGACTGATGCTTTGCTGAAGCTCCAGTCCTTTGGACACCTGATACGAAGAGCTGACTCATTGGAAAAGACCCTGTTGCTGGGAAAGACTAAGGGCAGGAAGAGAAGGGGGCAACAGAAGATGAGATGGATAAAATCATGGACTCAATGGACATGAGTTTGAGAAAACTCCAGGAGACAGTGAAGTACAGGAAGCCTGGTGTGTTGCAGTTCATGGGGTTGCAAAGAGTTAGACACAACTGAGCAATTGAACAGCAGCAAATCTGTTTTGCAGTTTGGTAAATCCTTTTCTTGGCAGCAAATATTTTCTTCCAAGGAGAGTGTTTAGCTTCTGTTGGAAATTAATTCAACTCCATAAATATAGACTGGGTACTGAGTGTATTCAAAACAGAACATTAGATGCTGCATTGGAAACAAATGCAAGTGTATGGAGTTTCTGCTATCAAGAACCTTAGAATCTAGACATAATTATTGAAATTTCTTATTCTTTTCTGTGTCCCTATGTCTAAATCGGTGTGTGGCTCAAAGGAGGAATTAATAAATGTTAAGTAAGTTGCACTGATTATTGCAGAGGAGACAAACAGAGGAGATATGTTAGTCTCTATGCCTTAATAAAAAAAAAAAATTGTCCTCTAGGGAGTTCAAAAGAATTAAAGATAATCCCTTTAAGAAGAAGGACCTTAATTTAGGAAGCAGACTTTCCGATATTCTTTAAACTTTGAATTGAATTTTATCAGTGGAATAGGGGATGAAGAGACAGGTGCATCTTGTTACTGAGAGAACTGCACAAACATGGGTACGGGATAGATGGAAGGAAACAGAGAAGTATGGGATAGGGAATAATGAGAAATCCAGTTTGACTGAGGTATAGGGTATGCGTAAGCTAGAAAATTTAGTGTGATTATATCATTGTGGCACATAATGGTAAACTAAGGCATTTGGTAGATTTGAGACAGTCATCAATCCAAATAGCTGAGTGGTATGGCAAGAGCTTTGCTTTTGAGAAGTTAGTTCAGCCAACAGTTTGTAGAGTTGATTAAAGGGGGAAAAAAGACTTTAACTAGGGAAACACCTTGTAAGATAGTTTAGGCAGGAGGTAAGAGGTTTAAACAAGAGTAGGTATTTTGAGAACAGAATGTTAGAAACAGAAAGAAGAGACTTTGTATAATGTGATATGCTAACCACATTATATCTGATGCTGGATTATATCTGATGGGGAGCATAAGGAAAAGAAAGGAGTCAAAATTACTCATTGCTTTCCCCTGTTCCCTGTTCTCAGCACTGAATTTTTGAAAAGGCAGAGGGAAAATATCATGCTAATGATCTCATGTCAATGCTCAAATCACTTGCATCTCATTGGTTAGATCCCCACTGAAAATTGAGGATATTTTTTCTTCCCATGGAAGCCTGGAAGGAAGATGTGTTTTTAAATGAATGAGAATATACTTAAAGATAAAATCACTTGATAATTTAAAGGCATAGCCTAAACACAGAAGATGTTAATACTGGGGACTCAAGTGTACAGGCAGGGCCTTGTTGATTTCAGGGACATAAAGTAAAACTTGGCTACCATGAGTGAGAAGAGTGAAGATACTGCGAATTATGCCATTCCTATCAGGTGGCTTTCACATAGAGATTAATACATGACATCTGTGAGGAACAAAACAGGTGTGCACAGAGTCTGGTTACTTTTAAAACTCTCAGATAAAATGATGACTACAACTCCCTTGTTATATTGCTACATTCTGTCCTCCACAGAAGGTATAGTTAAAGGAAATATTATGCTTTGGGTATAGGTCCTTTCTACTTGACTCTTTCAAGGGAAAAGGAAACACTGCAGGAAAATACCTTCATGACTAAGAAAAGACACTGAAATAAGATTTTTAAAATAAACTTTTTCAAGAAAATGGAATAAAGTCAAGCTGATTTTGAAAAGGATTCTTATCATTCTCATTGCCTTATTGTTCAGACTAACACTAACATGCATTAATTAATTTATTCATTCACTCAATAAGAATATGAATTCAGGATTCTTTTGGATATGAGGTGGAATTTAAAATGGTGACTGAAGAGTTAGTCATCAGGAATTTATACTCTATTATGGGAAGAGATGAAATATATATATATATATATATATATATATATATATAAAAGGAAAAAAAGTAACTGTTACAAAACCTAGTAATTTCTCTCTAGGAAATGTTTTGTCCAGTGTTTCTCCTGGGAGACCTGCAGGAGTTGTTGTTCTGCATTCAAATGTATTCAGTTGTATGTACTGTGTGTACTTTAGCCTGCTGACACACCGAGCCCCTTGCCAGTTCGTCATCAGAGGGCCCTCTTTCATAACCTGTGTATGACTTAGGTTTCTGTCTCACTTGTACCTATCAAGCTGTTCATTTTATGTGTTGCCTAATAGATATCAGTGAAATGCTTTTTGAATGAATTACAGACACGCTATCTTACATTCTATCAATTGAGATATTTTGGGTTAAAAATCATAAAAATTTATGTTTCCTTTGGGAAAGTTAAAGTCTGTTACTTTTCTACATCTTAAGCTTTTTATATGTTTTATATTTTAAAACTCCAAAATAACTTTTGAGTGCCTTCTGTGAACCAGAACTATAGTAGATACTACATATTAGTTTAAAAATATACTGTGTAGAATTCCTGCTACTCCTGGATACTGCTGTGTACTAGCTCTGATCTTAGGCAAATCATGTAACCTCTTGGAACCTTAGCATGCTCATCTGTAAAGTGAGAATATTACCTACTGCATGTTTTTTTTTTTAAACAGCTTTGAAAGTGAAGTTCCTCAGTCATGTCCGACTTGAGATATAATTGGCATATAATAAACTTCATATATTTAGAGTATAATTTGATGTTTTGATAGGAGTTGGAAACGACTTCACTTTCACTTTCATGTGTTGGAGAAGGAAATGGCACCCCACTCCAGTATTCTTGCCTGGAGAATCCCAGGGACTGGAGAGCCGGGTGGGCTGCCGTCTATGGGGTCACACAGAGTCGGACACGACTGAAGCGACTTAGCAGCAGCAGCAGCATACACCAGTTAAGCCATTTCCGCAGTCAAGATAATTTACATATATATAATCCTAATGGTCTCTTAATGCCCCTTCAGAGTCCCTTACTCTACCCTTCCTTGATCTGTTTTCAGCCTCATCCCTAGGCAATCACTGGTCTGTTGCCATTATAGATTGCATTAAAATTTTTGTTTTATGTAATTGGAATCATATGTTATATACAATTTTTTGGTCTAGTTTCTTTCATTCAGAATGATTATTTTGAGATTCACTCATGTGCATGTCAATAACTTATTTTTAAAACTGAGGATTAGTATTTCATTGTAAGTAGATACCACAATTTGATTATCCATTTAGGTTCTTTCTAGTTTTTGGCTGTTACAAATGAAGCTGCTTTGAACATTTGTCTTTAGGTGGACATGTTTTTTCATTTCTTTTGTATAAATACCTAGGAATGGAATAATTAGGTTACATAGGTGCATGTTTAACTTTATAAGAACTGCTGATTTTTCCAAAGTGGCTTACCATTTTACATTCCTACTAGCAATGTGTAAGAGTTCCAGCTGTCCCACATTCTTAACACTTTGTATGTTTAGTCTTCAGTTTTAGCTATTCAAGTGGTCTATAGTGGGTGATTCACTGTGATTTTAATTTTTATTTCCCTAATGATGGATGATGTTGAGCTTTCTTCATGTGCCTTTTTGTCATCCATGTATCTACTTTGTTGAAGTGTCTTTTAAATCTTTTGCTGTTCTTTTCTTTTTTTAAATTGGGGTTGTCTTTTTTTATTGAGTTGTAATAGCTTTTCATTTTTTAAAAAATATGAATTATTTGTCAGGTACATGTTTTGTGTATATTTTTTACTGGTCTGTGGCTTGCCTCTTAAGTGTCTTTTGAAGAGCCAGTGTTTTAAATTTTGATAAAGTCCAATTATTGCTTCTCTTTTGTATTTCATACTTTCTGTGTCACCTTTGGGAAATTTTTGCAAAACCCAAAGTTGCCAAGATTTTTTTTCTAAGCATTTCATTAGAAGTTTTATAGTTTTAGATTTTAATTTAGGTCTATGATTTGTTTTATTTCTGTAATAGCATGGTGAGATGTGATTTCAGGTTTATATTTTTGCTTATGGCTATCCAAGGTTTCTAGTGCTATTGTCTGAAAAGGTTTTCTTTTTCCCCATTAAATTGCCTTGGCACTTTTGTTGAAAATATGTTGACCATATATGTAGAGGTTTATTTCTGGAGTCTCTACTCTATTCCATTGATTTACTTGTTTATTTTTTATGCTATTATCCTGATTACTTGATTACTGTAGCTTCATAGAATGAGATGGGAAGTGTTAGCTTCTATTCAGTTTTCTGGAAGAGTTTGTGTACTATAGGTATTATTACTTTTTAAATACATGAAAGGCTTCACTAATGAAACCATCTGGGCTTGGAGTTTTCTTTCTGGGAAGGTTTTTAACTACAAATTCAATTTTAAAAAATAGGTATAGGGCTATTTAGGTTATCTGTCTCTTCTAAGGTATGCACTTTATGAATATATGGTGATGTTACCTCTCATTTATGATAGGAGAATGTAACTATAACAGCAAACATAATTTTGCTTTCCTGTTTTCTATTTTGTTGATTTCTGTTTCTGGTCTTGTTATTTCATTTTTCTCTTCATACTTTAGGTTTCAATTGCTCTTATTTTTCTAGTTTCTTAAGGTAAAAGCTGAGATCACTGATTTGAGACCCCTTTTTTCAATACGGGTTTTAGTGCTATAAAATTTATTTCTAAGTAATGCTTTAGCTGTGTTTCATAAATTTTAAAATGTGGTATTTACATTTTTATTCAATTCAAAAGACTTTCTAGTTTCCCTTTTGATTTCTGTGTCATTTAGAAGTGTTATTTTCTAATATTTTTATATTTTCCAGCTGTCTTTCTGTTGCTGAATTCCTAGTTTTTTTGTTGGTTGGCAAATTCTATTAATGTAAACTGGATAAAGCTGGTTGAAAGTGTTGCCCCAGTCTTCAATATCCTTACTGATTTTTTTGGTCTATGTGTTCTATCATTCATGCAGGGAGAGAGATTCTGAGAACTCTGATGAAATTTCTTCCTGACATTTTACTAGTTTTGCTTCCTTGTATTTTGAAGCTCTATTAGGTGGATACATTTTTAGAGTCATTATGGCCTCCTAATGAGTTTACCCCATTATCATTGTATAAGAGTCCTTTTATCCATAGTAATATTCTTTGCTTTGAAATATGCTTTGTCTTATAGCCACGGCAGCTTTCTTTTTATTAGTGGTACCGTGGGATGTATTTTCCATTCTTCTACTTTTATAGTATTGTGTCTTCATTTTTAAAATGGATTTTGTATAGCCTGCATGCAGTTGAGTCTTGCTTTTTATCCAGTATGACAATCTCTCCCTTTTAATTTGGGTGTTTATTTACATTTAATGTAACTATTGACATGGTTGAGTTTAAATATAAGATATACCTTTGTTTCTTATTTGTACCACCTGTCATCATCACTGCCTTTTCTTGTTTTTTTTTTAAAATTTATTAAAAATGTTAAATTTCATTTAAAATCCCTTATTGGCTTATTAATTCCATGTTTTAAGTAGTTTATAAAATATAATTAAAACATGGAATTAATAAGCCAATAAGGGATTTTAAATGAAATTTAACATTTTTAATAATTTTTTTAATAGAAATCCTATACAACTTATCACAGTCTTACCTCAAGTAATATCTCACAGGACACACAGGATGAGAATCTTATAATAACATACTTCCATTTTCCCTTCCCAGCCTCTGTTCAACTGTTACACTTGATCCTAGTCAAAAGGCTAAGAAAAGATGCGTCTGTGCAATCATTGTCTTACATATTACTTCTACATATGTTATAAATTTAAAGATAGTTATTTTTGTTTTGAATAGTCAATATTTTAAAGATATTAAAAAATAAAGTCTTTTGTATTTACCCAGATGTTTACCGTGTTGTGTTCTTTTTTCCCTTTGTGTAGATTCAGATTTCTGTTTGTCAGTTACCTTCTGCTTGAAAGACCTCTTTAATATTTCTTGTAGGATATGTCTGCTGCTGAGATGGTGATTTTTCATCACCTTTTATATTCACGAAAGGTCTTTATTTTGCTAACTATAGACTATTAGATTAACTTTTTGTGGTTCAATAATTTAAAAATATTGATCCATTGTCTTTTAGCTTATATTGTTTTCAAAAAGCTGTCTGCTGTAATTTTTATTATGTTTTTTTGTGTATGGTGTATCATTTCCTCTGGCTACTTGTAAGATTTTCTCTTTATCATTGATTGTAAGCAACATTATTGCTATGTGCCTTAGTGTAGTTTTCTTAATGTTTGTTGAGCTTGGATTTTTTGAGATTCTTGTATCTGTAGGTTTATTTTTTTTGTCACATCTGAAAATTTTTCAGCCATTATTACTTCAGAACTTTTTATTCACTCCTATTCTTTGTGGAATCCAATTATACATGTTTTAGGAGGCTTGAAGTTGGTTCACTGATTCTGTTCACAATTTTTTTTTCACCTCCAATTCAGTTTCATTTTAGAATGTTTCTGTATATAAGTCTTGAAGTTCACTTTGTCTTTGTCCTTCAGTGTTGAATCTGCTTTTAATTCTTCTCCCATGAGTTTTCAGCACAGACATTGTATTTCTTTTATATCTAGAAGTTACAGTTGAGTCTTTATTATATATTCAAGATCTCTACTTAGTATGTTTAGTATTTACTTTAGCTTCATGGTCAAATAAGATGCAACTAATAGCTATTTTAATATCTGTATACTAATTCTATCATCTGTGTCATTTCTGGATAAATTTCAATTGATTGCTTTTTCTCTTCATAATGAGTGATATTTTTCAGCTTCTTTTCATACTGATGATATTTAATGGATGCCAGAAATTGTGTAAATTTTACCTTGTCAAGTCCTGAATCTTTCAGTATTTCTATAAATATTTTTGGATTTTTTTCTGGTATGTAGTTAATATACTTGGAAACAGTTTGATCCTTTCAGTACTTGCTTATAATCACTGTCAGTTGGAACCAGTGCCTTCTTTAGGGCTAAGTTTCTACACTGCTGAGGTAATACTCTTCTGAGTATTCTATCCAGTGTCCTGGCATTATGAAGTTTTACACTTTGATGATGGGAAATTGAATTATTCCCGGATTTATGTGAGTTCTGGGGATTGATTATATGTTTTTCTAACCTTGGCTGGTTTCCTCACACATGTGTGCTTATCAGTAATTGTGAGGGATTCTCTTCCAGACCTCTGGAAATCTGTATGCAGGTCTCTCTCCTCTATTACTTTGCCTTGTCAACTATATCCACCTTGGCCTCACTAGACTCCCAGCTTCATTTTCTTAGACCATTAGGCTCTGCCTCTGTATTCTGCAGTTAGAATTTCTTTCTTGAGGCAGTAAGCTTGGACAACTGTAGGAAAGACCTCATTTGTTTTTCCTTTCTCAGGAATCACTGTTCTTCATTGCTTGATGTCTAGTTTCTGAAAACTGTTGTCTATGAATTTCATCGGTTTTTTTTTTTCCTAGTTGTTTAACCCAGAAGGATAAATCTAGTCCCTTTTAGTCCATCTTTGTCAGGGACAGAAGTCTCCACATATGTGAATAAATATATGATATATATTAAACTTTCAGTATATTGAGTGCTTCACACATAAAAAGTACTAATTGATCATTACTATTGTCATTTCTCCACCTGCATCCTGTTCAATAATGAAACTTAACTTTATATACCACCTTCTATATGAAGCCTTCCAGATGAATATTACTCTTTATTCTTTGTACTCATATCACTTTAAACGTACTTTCATTATGACATAGATCTACATTATAAATTTTGGTTTACTTGTTTGTAGTTTGTCATTTTTTTTTTGTAGATTATAAGTTCTTAGACAAATGAGGTCTATCTTATTTACCTATTCTTAAGTTTCCAGCATATAGTAAATGCTTATGTTTTGTTGCATAAATGAATAATTGAGAATATCTTACATCTTTTAGGAAATATTTAAGAGTAGAATTCTTGACTAGGAAGGAAAGAGAAGGAAGGTTGATTAGAAAGGTTTAGTGGTTATGAGAATGTTTGAGCAGAATGAAAGTGGAGAGTTCCAGAGAGCAGCATGAAAGCAGAAGGTGGTTGGTTGATAATATGTAATAATGATAATGATAATAACACTAGTAAATACTTCTACTACTAAAGTTATTATGAAGGTGAGAAAGGCAAGAGAAGTATAGAATGGAGAATAAGAGAGTTTTATTATAGTGTGTCAATGAAACCACTTTGTGAAACCTTCAACACCTTGCTGAATATAGACGATAACATTGGTAGCATTACATAAATGTGTATTGTGTGAATCAGAATAACTTGATTTGTTATAATAGAGGCTTTTAAACAAAGTGCTGAGAGAACACTATACTTTTTGGAATAAGTGAATCTTGGAAGGAGGTGGTAGGAATAGATTAATTGAGAAGCAAAAAGAAATCTTAGATAGTAGAGAACAGCATAAATAAAAAAAATACTATGGGCAATAAATAACCATAATAGAAGGAACAAATGGACCTTGGAGCTGGGTTCACTAGGGCTTCACTCTTATCTCTGCCACTTGGTATAATTCTGGAAAATTGCTTAGCTTATCTGAGACTCAGTTCCTTCATCTGTAAAATGGGTGTGGTTGTTGGGAAGATTATATGATGCATAGAATAAATTTATTTTATGTCTGGCAGATAGTGGGTCCAATAACTATTAGTTTCTTCTTTTTAGACTTTCTATATCTTCTGATGAGGAAAGAGAAATGCTTCAAGAAGGACTTTGTGACCCCTCATCACTTTGTATAAGAGCCCAGGTATAATATATAATTTATGAGTATAACTAATGTTCCCATTTATTTCCTATTTCCATGGCAAATGAGGATTGAATTGTATTTTTGTGGTCTAATCCTAAGACCTTAGGTAACCTTAACACCTAGTTTCTTTGCATCTTCTGGTTTTAACTTATGTTTATAACTATTAGAATTATTGGCTAACTTTACATACAAATGAAACAATTTTACAACCACAGTTCAATATTTTTCAGAAATGTTTCTATTTATAGGGAATATATCTACCGAGTGAAAGATTGGAAAGATGAGTATCAGAAATTCTAAAGTTTGCCAAGTCTGGAAACCACTTGTATTCTTTTATTTGTTTTAAGAATAAAATCAGTTTGATGTCAATTTCCCATCATGGAAATCATATAATATAAGGTACTGAGTAAAGTTTAGAAACTTTTGACTTTTAAAAAATAATCATACTTTAAATCTCCAATTGGTTTATAAAAGACCATTATTAATGTGCACTTACAAAAATTTTTGGATACATGGATTTTAAAAGGAGTTTTAGAATAACTAAAACAGAGTAACCTTTTTTTTTTTTTCCACTGAAGGAAAAATTCTGGACTCTTCCAGTTAGCCAACTCCATGCTTGGTTAAGAGAGCTAAAGAATTTGCAGTCTGCAGAATAAAAATTGATAAGCTGTAGTAGTCTTGGAGTCAATTTTCAGCACTGTTTTTGGCTGTTGAATGCTTACATTGACATGTACTACTCATAGGTATAGTGCATAATGCTGCTAATCCTTCCAAATGAAGAACCACCTTTAATCATCTACCTGGTATCTCAACTTCTGGGTGCTGAGTTGGCAAGGATCTGGCATGTGGTGGCACCTGACTTCATCTGCTGTTTTCACTATACACTAGTTCTTTGCATTTATGAGTCTTAGTCTGGCATTGATGACAGTTTGCGTGGTTTTAGTTTAAGACATGTTGCCTCCAGGATACTTGTAAACATGTTGAGAGGCTGAGTTTTGATGAATGTCACAAAACTCCTCAACAGGGCATGAGATGAGACCAAGGACCCAACAATATTAATAATTCAACATTTGACAGTATTGTGGATATTAATGCATTTGTAGTTCATCTTGACAAACCTGGGCCCAATCACATGTGAAAATGAGTTTAGTCATCTAATTTTAGTTTCTGGTGAGTATTTTTATACTTTTTTTCAAACTGGATGAAATGAAGAAAATAATCACTTTGTAGAGATGCAAGGTTCATAGCTATGAACACATAACTATGTGTTGAGAAATAAAAGAAAATGTTTTACAATAAATTGCCATCTTGATTTAATGAAATAATGGTTAGGAATTCTTATAGTGCATTAAGCCTGATTTGTGATATTTTAAATTGCCCATTTATTCAGAATTTGAATGTAAAGTTCCTATTTTGGTATTTCAGCTAAACATATAACTCCTAACTTTAAATAACCAGTAAATTTATGTAATCTATGTTGGTAAACTCTATAAAGCATTTATAATAAAACTTGAAAGTGAAAGTGAAGCCGCTCAGTCATGTCTGACTCTTTGCGACCCCATAGACTGTAGCCCACCAGGTTCCTCTGTCCATGGGATTTCCCAGGCAAGAATACTAAATAAAACTTAAAACATGCTAATAATAAGTACATATAATAGCTAAATATATTCAGTATTTTACAAATTGCTTTCATGGGTAAATAAATGTATCTTCTTATATTAAAATGCCATAGTAATGACACAATTCTATTTAATTATTAGTAACTCTAGGACACACCTCATAATTTGTGGGTCCTAGAAATAATATGGCAGTGACTGGAGTGGAAAGGTCTTGCTCCTTAAAATTTGGTGACTTGTTGAGCTGTTTGAATAATCTATGTCCTTCTGGCACATATCCAGATACATTTTATGATCACAAAAGAATTATTTTAGATCTCTAAACTAGCATCTTTTAGGCTAATATTACCACTTTGTTGTAAAATTTCTTCTTTTAAAGGGTATAAGTGAAGAATTTAAGTTTTTATGTGAAGAAAAAGGATATTATTTCTCCTTGAAGTATTTGGGTCTGTATTTCTACCTAGAAATTCTTACTGTTATATTCAAGTTGAGCTGCAAAGAGGAAAAGCTTATAAATTAAAAAAAAAGACTTTTTGTGGTGATAAAATGTGATTTATATTACTTGGTGAAAGATATCAACTTAATACTGGAAGGAAATAAATCAAATGGACACTATTTTATTTTGATTGCTTATATGCTTTTAATAAATTTCAAAATAGTCAGACTTAGTTTCAATATTATATTTTCATTCACATATATCTTCAAATGGGCAATTATGTCCACATGATAAATATGTGGGGTTAATAATGATAATTTGCTACCTGTGTCATGAAGCAGCTCCTTTTGATCCTTATGTAAAAAATTCCATAGTTTTCTTGGTACATCCTTAGAGTATAAAAAATCTAAATTAAAAGGAAAAAAGAAATAACACTATAAAAATCTCATCTTGCCAAGAAGTGAATTATATATAAGGTCTGAAAATAAGTAGAAAAGAATTAGAGGTGCATTTTAGATAGCAGACTGGATCCATTCAAATAATTTGCAGAAATGGTTCCATTATCTTATAGTTGTAATAAATGATATTGTGCTACAAGCTTAGAATAAAAATGGAATAGGTTTTAAACCAAAATCTACTTTGGTAACTTTGGTTCAGTTTCTTGCCACTTCTGTATCCCTTGCAAAGGAGAATGCACTATATCTTTGTGAACAACTTGAATTGCTCTTGTACTGGAAAGTCATAAAGTCCAACTTGGCTCTTGGCACAGATTAGGTAAAGCTGATTTTAAAAGAGAAAAATTGGATACTCAGCAAACCCTAGTGGAATCTTCCCTGGTAGCTCAGCTGGTAAAGAATTTGCCTATAATGCAGGAGACTCTGGTTCGATTCCTGGGTTGGGAAGATCCCCTGGAGGAGATCATGGCAACCCACTCCAGTATTCTTGCTTGGAGAATCCCCATGGACAGAGGAGCCTCGCAGGCTACAGGCTATGGGGTCCCAAAGAGTTGGACACGACTGAGTGATTAAGCAGCAGCAAAACCTAGCAGATATTTTGACACAATCTTGGAGCTGATAAGAGTCGTCATAAATTTAAATATTACCTTTCCTACCACAGAAACTTCACTAATACATGACTTTGAATATTTTATGAATGACTAAGCATTCTTTTTTTTTTTTTTTTTACTAATAAGTCCTCTGGAAAGCTATGACTTTCTTGGGATGGTTTTACTTTTGGGGAGAAGAGTGTTGAAGAGAAGGTACTGATGATGTGTCACATAATTTTACAACTTTCATAACTGCTTCTAACTACAAAACTATCTCTGATTAAAATAACAATTGAGCTTGTAATTTTATCTGAACAGCTGCTGCTACAGGGGGTCATTACCTTGGAGAGCTCGAAAATAATCGTACTCCTGGTACATGAGTTATGTAGTCTTGTGTTTTACAGCAAAGCACAAAGTTTAAAGCCTATAGAAGAATGTTATTTGAAAGCTGTCAAACCATGTTAAAAAAGACTGCATCGTCAAAAGGCCCTGGTGGCCACGATTCTGCATGTAGCCTTGTCTTATTCATTATAAAATGCATGTTTATAAAGTTCCACAGAGCATCCAATTCCCAATTCACTTATATCAGCAAGACTTAACTTGCTCATTAATCTAAATTCTTTTGCAACTTTAATCTACATGTTTAATTAATCATAAAATGAGGCGGTAAGTAATTTCAGCAATGTGTGGCTTGTTATCAGATGCATTTAATCACTCTTCTGTGAGCTCATTTGGAAACACCTGAAGATGTCGAGTGCAGTTTGAATAAGCATAAATTATTCTTTGTCAGTGTACTTCACTCAACTAATAAGACATTAATTTAAAAGGCACTGTTTGTCATTTTTAGATCTTTACCAATATTTTTAGCTTAGCAATATAACTCTAATTGTATATATGATTCACAACTAGTGCCCCACATAGGAAAGGATAAGAGTTTAATTCATTTTTCTTATTTACATGTAATTATGTCATGTAATCTTAGTTTTTAATGAGGATTAACCATCTTGTAAGTATTCATATGCTTTTGGAATAAGGTACTAATGAATTATAGTTGGAAAAATTATTTGTTGGTACAAAGACTTGTGATTCCTTATTTCTTGTCTAGATTAGGTCTGAAAAGACATGAGGTTTGGGACAGGGCTTTGATTTGAGGACGTAGATATTGCATAGAGATTATATGATGCAGATGTTAACTTTAAATAATTCAAGTAAAATAGCTATATTCAGCCATCCCACATAATAACATATGTAATTCTTATATAGGATCAGGTAGCTTAAAATAATGACAGTCCCATTTTCCATCCTCCTCTCTTAACAGTATTGCCCAGTTGATGACAGCATTTTTTTTAAAATACAAGAAACAAGAACAACAATACAAGCGAAAACTCACTCAAAGCTTCAGAGCAAAAGAAAATTCATGATGGCTGAATGAGTTATATATCTTGGTGTCAGGACTATAGGAATAAGAATTTCATTTTATAGGATGTCATCACCTGTCCTGTTTATGCCATGAGAGCAGTGACAAATGGTAAGAATAATTATCTCAGTGGAAAGAAATTTATTTACCTGCCGTGCATCCCTTTTCATCTTACTTATGAACTTATCTCACTCATATGCTATCTATGCATTGTCAGCAGTGAGCCAGAAGGGATGATTCCTGAAAACGGAATATTGGTTTGAGCTGAAATATAGCCATATTCTCCATTTTTATTTGATGCACACACACTTTCTTCAGGGATCTTTTACACTGAGCTAGCAGTTATTTATATGTCCGTTTCTTGCCTTATGCCTCATGTAAAAATTCTCCCTGTTTTCCTTTCTAAGGGAAAGCAAAGTCCCAGGAATTGTCATTTGTATAATTGAAGGCATATAGGCCATAGCAGCACATTGTAATGGATGGCACTTACCCTTATTTCACTTAAAGCACTATAAATTGTTTTCTTTAAGCCACGATGAAAACGTTATACCTTCTTTAGAGTAATTCTCGATGAGCAGCATTTCATTTGAACTTAACTTTCTTGATAAGAAAGTTTCCTCATTCCTATAAAACTTTAGTGGATGGACATATACAGTCTAATATGAAGGCTTGCCATCAGTTTTTCTTGATAAGAAACCTCAAACTTCCCTAGCTTCTCTTCCCCTGGAACAACCTGTGATACTTTTTTTCCAGACAGACTTGTTTTCTAACTTACTATTTTGGTGCAAAGAAAGAACACAGTGTTCTCCTCTCTCATCCCAACTAATGTGTGAGAGGCCGGCCCTATTGTCCTATTAAGTTCCTCCACAAAAGAACAATGATTTATTTTATCAAATGCTTATATATTAGTTGTAGCTATTTGTCTGTATTTTGTACTTCAAGAGGAAAATGATAAACTCAGTTCCATATGGCTCTTATGGCCTCAAATATTTGAATATGTGCTTAGATAAATACACACAGTGTTACACACAACACACATAAACCGACACTTCTGCCCAGACACAAACAAACAAGGACATACCACTTAAACATGCTTCTTCAGTGGAGACCTCACAGTTGTTTTAGTTCAGTTCAGTCGCTCAGTCGTGTCTGACTCTTTGCGACCCCATGAACCACAGCACACCAGGCCTCCCTGTCCGTCACCAATTCCCAGAGCCTACCCAAACTCATGTCCATTGAGTCAGTGATGCCATCCATTGAGTCAGTGATGCCATCCAACCATCTCATCCTCTGTCATCCCCTTCTCTTCCTGCCTTCAGTTTTTCCCAGCATCAGGGTCTTTTCAAATGGTTCAACTCTTCACATCAGGTGGCCAAAGTATTGGAGTTTGAGCTTCAACATCAGTCCTTCCAATGAACACCCAGGACTGATCTCCTTTAGGATGGACTGGTTGGATCTCCTTGCAGTCCAAGGGACTCTCAAGAGTCTTCTCCAACACCACAGTTCAAAGCATCAATTCTTGGGCGCTCAGCTTTCTTTATAGTCCAACTCTCACAGCTGTTTAGAATGCACAATACCCAGAATGAAGAACTATTCCAGTGGGTCCAACTGAATGAGTGGACCTTCCATCTCTAGCAAAACTGACAGAGATGGTT
This sequence comes from Capricornis sumatraensis, assembly GCF_032405125.1. Taxonomy (NCBI): domain Eukaryota; kingdom Metazoa; phylum Chordata; class Mammalia; order Artiodactyla; family Bovidae; genus Capricornis; species Capricornis sumatraensis. The sequence goes on from NC_091084.1 coordinate 37,894,654, forward strand.
AGTAGGGCTCTGATTTTAATGTACAACTTCTGTGGCCAAAGGAATTACTGGTAAAGTGATTACTGATGGCAGAGAGGGGTGGGTGAAGAATGAGTTAGGACCATGTGCAATGTGGTGTCTACTAGCAACATCCTCAGGGGGAAGGTTTAGAAGTGCTGAGTCATCAGCTGCTGTGGGACTTAAGGCTCAGCAGATGAATGAGAATGTCATAGTGCAGTTGGTTACAGGCAGTACTCCTGACTTCATTCTACAAGTCTCAGTATTTTTGTTGTTTAGTTGCTAAGTCATGTCCAACTCTTTCGTGACACTATAGTCTTTGTCTATAGGATAACCCAGGCAAAAATACTGGACTGGGTTGCCTTTTACATTTCCAGGGGATCTTCCCAACCTAAAGACTGAACCCACGTCTCCTACTTTGGCAGGTGGTTCTTTACTGCTGAGCCACTGGGAAGCCCCTCAATATCTTATTTGTGTTAAATATAAGAGAGCAATGATGTATTCAGTTATGCTTTGTGCTAACTCAGGACAAAGCCTAAATATTGCACCTTCTCCTCCACCCAAGTTTCTTAAATGAAATTCTGTTCTATTTACCAAAGAGTTCATGTGTTATTTTTTATAAACACATAATTTATGCCCACCTATCATTCCTTTGAATCCAGGCTGTCTATAAACATTATTTGCCTTTTTATAGCAAGCTTGTTTTTTCTTAATCATTTGAAATTGGCTTTTATTAGAAGACCATTAGGCGTCATATCAGTGCAGTACATTTGGTGGCTTTATGAGAAGTTCCAATGCTAGATGTTCAAAGGTCTGCTCATATGGCATCTTTATGGATCCACACAGCCTTGCTCATATATGAAAATAATATACTGAGTTACATAGATGGTTGAGTGTGCATTTAGTTATTTCTCTAACATTTTTATAGGAATGGGTTGACTTGAAGTTGTGCTGACTTTCCCAGTGCCCTCAGCTTAGAAACTTTGTGTACTTTTTTAGAAAGCATCTGAATCACTTATATTCAGGAGAACATAATAATATATAAGAAACTGTATAAGAAACTGTATGTATTTTCCCCATCACTCACAGTCCACAGGATTGGCATGATTATAGCTGTTGTTGTCATCATATTAACAATGTGTTAATAGCCACTAATAATCACAATAGTCACTAATAATCATTTTTCATGTATACTTCCAAGTATTGTATTTGAAAATCCCAGACTTCATATATAGTAAATGAGGAAGTAAAGCCTATGACCTTCTTTAGAAAGGCTAATAGTCAGTTAATTGTTTTAAAGTATTTTTAAAATCTATATTCCAAAAAGCTTCTTTGGAGTATACACAGGGATGTATTTGTAGGCAATTTCCAACTAACTAATGGGGGAAGTTCAGCAAGTTTGCTGTTTGGAATTTGGAATGGATATTTTTATAGAGAACATGTTATAGATGGTGATTTGATTACTTGGGCAACTTACTGAAATCCATTTAGCCTTATGTGGTGGTGGTTTAGTTGCTAAGTTGTGTCCAACTCTTGTGACCCAATGGACTGTAGCCTGCAAGGCACCTCTGTCCATTGGATTCTCCAGGCAAGAATACTGGAGTGGGTTGCCACTCCACTTCTGTAATTTAACCTTATAATACGACTGAATTATACTATTGAGAGTATGATAGTAGCTAACTGCTGCCCGTTGTGTTGTTTTGGTATGAAATCTCATTTTAAAATCTGGCTTTAATAACATTCTTTTGACCAATTTCTGATGGTGGGATTTGACATTTCCTACTTCTACTACCAGTGTATACAGTGAAAATGAAAGACTCCTTGAAATGGAGTCTGGGAGGACTTCCTGCTGTCCTTAGCTATGGAAAGTAACTGGGTATCCTGGCTGAAGTAAGAGGGAATGGAAGATCGTGATGGCCCCGGCATGGAGATGGGCAGTGTTGCTGTTTAGTCGCTAAGTCATGTTTGACTCTTTTGCGATCCCATGGACTGTAGCCTGCCAGGCTCTTCTATCCATGGGATTTCCCAGGCAAGAATACTGGAGTGAATTGCCTTTTCCTTCTCCAGAGATGGAAACTGCACCACCTGCATTGGCATGTGGGTTTTTTTTTTTTAACCACTGAGCCACCTGGGAAGCCCATGGAGATGTATATAACAAATAAAGGGCATCCTGTTGAAGGTTTATATGTTTTGAGAATGAAGAAGGAGCACTTTCTGATTTTACACCGATGAGCCAAAAGGGTAGAGATCAATACTTCTCCTTCACCATGCTTTACAGTATAGTCCAAGTATTTTCATTGTATTTCTTCTACTTTCTTCTCAAACCCACTTCCATAATTTCAGCCTTTGTTTTTTTAAATGGTCACACTGGTGATATTAGTTCACTTTCTATTATGAGAACAGTTTTGGAATGTATTATTGATTAGGTTTATATAAGATGAAGTGATATATGCATATAAGAAGGAGCTGAGATTGACTCAAAATTAAGTATAGGTAGCTCTCCTTCTCTAAGGATTCTGGATATGCAGATTCAATGAACCACAGATCAAAAATATTGGGAAAAAGAAATCCCAGAAGTTTCAAAAAGCAAAACCTGAATTTGCTGTACAGTGTCAACTGTTTATGTAACATTATTGTTTGACTACATTATGTCCTTTGTGAGTATTTCAAGAAAGTCATATGAAGGTGCAACTGGTAATGGAAAGTTTATTTAGTCACATGTAAAACATCATCTTGAACCTCAGCAGTTGAATTATATTCCTTTTACTTCAAATTTGGCAAATTATATGTATTTTTTGATTGCCAAGGGGAAAGTATGAAAAAAGGAGAGTAGTGGGGAGAAAATGAGAGAAGTGGTATTTTAAAAGGCTCTAAAGATTTAAGTTGTCAGAGAAAACAGTTTGATGAATTATGGGGAAAATAGAATTTAGTTTCCCAAAGAAATAAAGGGCTCAAAGTGTAGGGGGAGGGCCTTGGCAATACAAACCATGTATTTTTCTTAACCTGGGGAGTTTGGAAGAAAAAAAGAGACACATTTGGCAAAGTGAAAACTCAGATGACTTCATGCCTACCAAGTGAAAAAAAATCTAATCCTTTATCATCTAAGCACATAGTTGGGTAACTCACAAACAGAACTACCCAGTGTATAGGTTGCAATGGCAAGAAGCCAACAGTGAAATCAAACTCATAAGCACCCTATAGAAAACCCCTCAAATTACTGCTGTGCTGTTGCCAGCTGTACTGCCAGAGAACAAGAGCTGTACAGATTTCTATGGAATGATTAGGTTACTTAACACAGCTTGATTGGCTCTGTTCCTGCCCCTGTTCTCTTTGGCTGACAGCTGACCACCATACTGGTTTGGTTTGAAATAAGACTGAAGTGAACACAACCACTTATATGTTCCTTCCTCTTGAACACTTCTCTCCCTGCCCACCACCCCAAACCCACACACACCCTATATATCTTGCAAAAGAAGAGATAAATATAACCGTTTCTTTAAGTAAAGCATACTGACTGGCATTTTGCTGTCTGGTTACTCCACCAATCCATCAGATTTTTAGAAGAGACATTTTCTTGCTCTTTCATTTGTAAGTGCCTGAATTTATTGAATATGAAAAAATATCTTAAAAGTCAAAGTGAAAGTTTCTCAGTCATGTAGGACTCTCTGCGACTCCATGGACTATACAGCCCAGGGAATTCTCCAGGCCAGAATACTGGAGTGGGTAGCTTTTCCCTTCTCCAGGGGATTTTCCCAACCCAGGGATCAAATCCAGGTCTCCCACATTGCAGGCAGATTCTTTACCAGATGAGCCACAAGGGAAACCCCAAAATATCTTAAATCCTTCAATTTTATTAGCTTTTCTTCATTTTACTTTACTGCTTGCTTCATGATCCTAGCGCTAGGATGGTTATTCAAAAGCCATCTAATCTTACCCTTTTGCTCTTGGATAATCTCTGATAGGTAGCTACTTCTGTCTATAGTATTTCAAAGAAGATATCACAGGATATCTAGCAGGGCACTAGATGTCTTCAGTTGTTATACTACATGAATAGAGAAATCTTTGAGTGAGCAAGGTGGTTATTTAGCTCTTTTCCTGTTATACAAAAGCTCACTGATTCACATGTTCTAGTTTCCATTAAGTTAGGAGGCTTTCAGACTTTTTGAATGTGATTCAGAGTAAGAAGTGAATTTCAAATCTGACCCAGGATACAGTCAAAATTTTACATGAATAATACTTATCCTTAATATGTGTAACATTTTTTATTTTCTCTTTTCTTTCCCCTTTTAGCCTTTTCTTCTGTTGCTTCCTCTCTCCTCTGTTCCCTTCTCTCCTTTTTAATTAAAAAAAATGCTTATTGGTACTCAGAAAATTAACTCTATCACTCATTCAACCTAGTTTGAAAAATATTGCATTTGAAGAAACACACGTTTTAAAACAGATTTGATCTGCATGTTCTTTGGTTTACATTTTTTTTTTTTAATCAGAGTACAGTTGATGTATAGATTTACCATTGTTTTTAAAGAACAGAGTTTCCTATTCAGGATACTAATTCCATTGGCTGTTTATCATTAGAAAGATAAAATTTGTACTCTACTAGTGGCATATATCGGAGAAGGCGATGGCACCCCACTCCAGTGTTCTTGCCTGGAGAATCCCAGGGACAGGGGAGCCTGGTGGGCTGCCATCTATGGGGTGGCACAGAGTCGGACACAACTGAAGCAACTTAGCAGCAGCAGCAGTGGCATATATGGACTTCCCTGGTGGCTCAGATGGTAAAGATTCCACCTGCAATGTGGGAGACCTGGGTTTAATCCCTGGGTTGGGAAGATCCCTTGCAGGAGGGCATGGCAACCCACTCCAGTATTCTTGCCTGGAGAGGACAAGAGGAGCCTGGCAGGCTACAGTCCATGGGGTCTCAAAGAGGCAGACATGACTAAGCAACTAAGTACAGTGGCATATATAACCTGTTAATAACACCGTGTACTAAATGCTTAGTTATGCCAGATGTTGTATTAATGCTTTATACATACATGCCATGAGAATTTTATTATTTAATCCTCATCATTAACCTGTAAGGTAGAAACTATTATTCTACCCATTTTTATAGTTAATAAAATTGAGACTTAGAGAGATATCAGGTGGCGCTAGTGGTAAAGAATCCATCTGCCAGTGCAGAAGACATAAGAGACATGGGTTCAGTCCCTGAGTTGAGAAAATCGTCTGGAGGAGGGCATGGCAACCCACTCCAAGATGCTTGCCTAGAGAATCCCACGGACAAAGAAGCTTAGCAGGCTATAGTCCTTGGGTCGCACAGTCCAACAGGACTGAAGCAACTTAGTATCCGCAGGAGGTATATCAGCTTTACTGAGCAACACAGTAAATGATAGAGGTTGATTTCAAATTTGATATTGTTTGGCTCCATGACCATGCTTTTCCCCTCAACTCTAATATCTTCTTAATTATAGCTCTGAAAAAAAGTTAAGTGCTTTTGTGAAGAGTATGTATATCCTAAAGAAAGGCAGACTTATAATGATTGCTATGTATTTTTAATAATGTAAGTCAAAGCTTCTTGATAAAATAATTTTCATTCTGTAAAGAAAAGTAGAAAAAGAAAGGACAGAAGAAACAAAAAAGAAATAAAGCCTGTCTCTCCAGAGCTATGAATATAAAAACTTGCCTCTCTATTTAAATCTTGTTGTTTAGTCACTGAGTCGCGTCCAACTCTTTGCGACCCCATGGACTATAGCCCGTCAGGCTCCCCTATCTATGGGATTTCCCAGGCAAGAATATTGGAGTAGATTGCCATTTCCTTCTCCATATTTAAATCTTATATAATTAAATCTTGTCAAAGTCTTCTTTTTTAAGGAAAAAAAGAAATAGATATACATGGAATTACATCTTATGCTACAGTTCAGTTCAGTTCAGTCGCTCAATCGTGTCCGACTCTTTGCAACCCCATGGACTGCAATACACCAGGCCTCCCTGTCCATCACCAGCTCCCAGAGCTTATTCAAACTCATGTCCTTCCAGTTGGTGATGCCATCCAATCATCTCATCCTCTGTCGTCCCCTTCTCCTCCTGCCCTCAATTTTTCCCAGCATCAGGGTCTTTTCAAATCAGTCAGTTCTTCACATCCTATAGCCAAAGTATTGGTGTTTCAGCTTCAGCATCAGTCCTTCCAGTGAATATTCAGGACTGATTTCCTTTAGGATGAACTGGTTGGATCTCCTTGCAGTCTAAGGGACTCTCAATACCACTCCAATACCGCAGTCCAAAAGCATCAATTCTTTGGCACTCAGCTTTCTTTATAGTTCAACTCTCACCCATACATGACTACTGAGAAAACCCATAGCTTTGACTAGATGGACCTTTGTTGGCAAAGTAATGTCTTTGCTTTTTGATATGCTGTCTAGGTTGGTCATAACTTTTCTTCCAAGGAGCAAGCGTCTTTTAAATTCTTGGCTGCAATCACCATCTGCATTGATTTTGGAGCCCAAAGAAATAAAGTCTGTCACTGTTTCCATTGTTTCCCCATCTATTTGCCATGAAGTGATGAGACCAGATGCCATGATCCTAGTTTTCTGAATGTTGAGTTTTAAGCCAACTTTTTCACTCTTCTCTTTCACTTTCATCAACAGGCTCTTTAGTTCATCTTATGCTACAGGCCAGAGGAACTCAAACACGATTGAAGAGTGGAATTTTCCTTTCATTTTCTATAATAACTATGTTTGTCAAAGAGAAAAACAGGAAAAAATGACTATCATGCTGGTTTTGAAGAAAAACTTGTTATATGTGTAATACATTGGAAAAATTGTTTGGGATCACTTTCACTATGCAGAAATGTGGCCACTGAAATTCTTTAGCAAGGTGTGGAACTATCAACTCCATGAAACAAATTAAGTAAAAAAATATGAGTATTTGTGAAGGTAATTGACTTACCTCATTTTTTTCCAATCACTCTCTGTGAAAAGAGAAATATTTTTAGAAAGAAAATAATGAGTACAGTTGATCTTTATGACCTTTCCCCTTTGTCCCAATTCCTGCCACGATTCCTAGGTTTAATACTAGACAGTTTCTTTCATCCTTTCATCTCTTTTTCTCTTCTCTGCTATCTCCCGTCTCTCCTGTGATTTTCCTCTTGTCCTCTTCTCTCTCTCCTGCTACTCTTCTCTCTACCATCTTGTTTCCTCTGCCACTTCTTTCATTTTGCATTCTTATATGCAATCTTTATAATCACCACTATCACCTTCATTCTCTTAGATTCTTGAATCTTCTAGGTAAGGTGCAAATGGAACTTGTTTCTGTTTATTGAAATGATAATCTGGAAAAATAGCATCCTTTCTACCTACCTGCATCTCTCTCTCTCTCTCATAAACCAAACACATGCTTTCAGAAGAAATCTATTGTTTTACTTTTGGAAAATGTTGAAATTTTGCTTCCTACTTTGTATCTTCTTGGGAGTAAGATATGTCTATAGTCATGATATGACTTAAAGAGAAAATCAAGGATTCCATACTAAAAATTGGCATTGACCCGGATACTTCTGCTACACTCACTAAAAAGGAACCTTAGTAGACACACTTTTATACAAGGAGATGGACTTGTTCAATATGTAATTGCTATGTGATACTATCCCAGAGGAGAATTTGAAAATAGCCAGGTGTGCTAGATGTAAGCCTCATTGAACACATGGTGAGGATTCTAAGACTCACCTCAAACCATTGGTGCTTTGGAGAGCTGGATATCTTGAGAGCATGTTGTATTTAGTAGCTAAGTCATGTCTGACTCTTTGTGACCACATGCACTGCAGCATGTCAGACTTCCCTGTCCTTGCAAGAAGATCTTAATTCTTCCTTGCAAGAAGATCAAACCAGTCAATCCTAAAGGAAATAAACCCTGAATATTCATTAGAAGAATTACTGAAACTAATACTTTGGCCACTTGATGTGAAGAGCCGACTCACTAGAAAAGACCCTGATGCTGGGAAAGATTGAAGGCAATAGGAGAAGAGGGTGGCAGAGGATAAGATGGTTAGATAGCATTCTCAACAAGGTCAGAACCCTGACTAACTCAAGGTCAGGATTCTAAGGGTACTCAGACAAAGTGGAATAAGATGAACTTGGTTTTAAAGATACTATAATAACAACATTCTTCAGCCCAGAGAAAGTTAAGAAGGAGTACTTTCATTGATGGTGGAGTGTAATAAGAACATGATTGGTAATAGGTACATGATTGAGATATGCTGATAAAACTCTAAAATACTTCTGTGAGTAAACAGATTTGGTTTACAAATGAGGATGTAAAAACCCTCACTGACGCTGGCTGCAAACATTTTGGGCAAATTCATGAATATACAAATCATGGGGCAATTTTGAGTGTGTTGGTAGAGTGAGAGGTAGACAAGTAATAAAGCATATGTGTGTGTGTGTGTGTGTGTGTGTGTGTGTGTGTATTCAGATTAGAGGAGAGGCGAAGGAAGGCCTGGCATACTTCAGTTCATGGAGTCACAAAGAGTTGGACATGACTTAGCAATTCAACAACAACAAAGGAGACTAATAATTCATTATTGGTTGGGTCAGAATTTGCAGAGTTGGTGGACTGTATATTACAGTTTCCCTGATTTATTGACTCTAATAGATATAATGTTACTCTTGTATTATTTTATTTATTCATTTAAGTTTGAATCTTTAGGTAGAATCCAAGCTTGTATAACTTTAGCTATGGAGTCTATTATTGATTCAGGATTCTTCTGGATCTTAGGATCATGTAAATTCTGTCATTTAAAGCTATGACAAACAGCATATTAAAAAGCAAAGTCATCACTTTGCCAGCAAAGGTCCATATAGTCAAAGCTACGGTTTTTCCAGTAGTCACGTACAGATGTGAGAGTTGGACCATAAAGAAGGCTGAGTATCAAAGAATTGATGCTTTTGAATTGTGGTGCTGGAGAAGACTCTTGGATTGCAAGAAGATCAAACCAGTCAATCCTAAAGGAAATCAACCCTGTGTATTCACTGGAAAAGCTGTGGTTGAAACTCTAACACTTTGGCCATTTGATGCAAAGAGCTGACACATTGGAAAAGACCCTGATGTTGGGAAAGATTGAAGGCAAAAGGGAAAGAGGGTGACAGAAGATAAGATGGTTAGATAGCATTACCATCAGTGGACATGAATTTAAACAAATTCTGGGAGATAGTGAAGAACAGGGAAGCCTGGCATGCTGCAGTGCATGGAGTTGCAGAGTTGGACATGACTTAATGACTAAACACAACAACATACTGTCAAGATATAACCCTCCCAAAGCACCAATGGTTCCAGTAGCTTTTGAGTTAACTAAAATAAATGGGCTTTTATGATTGGGCCAATGTAGTACATATGAATTTGGTTCCTATGTGTAAGTTAACTTTGTTTTATTCTATGCTTTGGGCTTTGAATCTAACTTTGATCAGCCTCTTTGGTTGAAAGGAGTAATTGGCAGAGAGAAAGTGGACATTTTACTAACAATCTATATTTTTTATTTAAGGAGATTTCATTCCCACTATGTTACTCATAATTTCTCTGTTTGTCCATTCAGCTATTTCTAACAAAGATGGATACTTCTTCTTTTTTTTTAACTATCCTTAACCTCTTATTAAATAGTTCCATTAAATATCTGCAGAGTGGAAGCCAATTTTGCACACAACACCAGCATGGTCCCATGACAACAATCTGCTTTAGGGTGTGTTCTCTGGATCATATGTGTTTTAGAGGAAGAGGGATGAAAGAGAAGTAACAATTATTGAGTACTTACATATATTATCTCATTTAATTCTTACAACAACTCTGAGGTGTCAATTACATTTAGATAAACTATTTGGAATCAGTAAACAAGCCCACTGTAAAAGCAAAATTACCAGATCGTATTTAAAGGACAGCACTCTAAGAAAAATGCCAACTTATTCTTGTCATTAGAATGGGCTGAAATGAGAAATAAGTGAGATATAAAGATACAAGTGAGAAAAGTGAATGATGAGACAACTGTTACCATTTACCTCACTACCGCAGTGAATTATTGGAAATAATGCATCTAAAAGAGGAAATGGCTCTGTAATTAATGTGGCTTTATAATAGGCTATCTCAGAAAGAAAGATTCATTCTGCTCAAGTGAGGCAACACGTCTTGTTCCTATTTACTTCCATGTGTATTGTCTAGATAAGGGAGTCTTGGTAGAACCACAGGCATAAACTGTTTTTTAACATGTTCATTTAATTGACTTCTGGCCAAGGCAGCTTTTGATGGAAATGGTCTTTGATGACAAATGATATTCTAAAATTAAATATCTATCTTTTACTTCTTGCTGTCTCACTTCAAGTTTATTAGATAATTAACAATCTTTAAATACTAAAAAGTACTGAAAAATAGGTGAGAGTAAATGTTAAAAAACATAGAGAAGCTATCTTTTTTTAACTTAAAAAACTCTTGGAAACTTCATCAAGCTTATAACAGACAATAAATATTATTGAAGTGAAATGTGGAAATAAATATGTGCATGTTCATTTATTCATTCTTTTTTTAATCAACAGACATTTACTGAGGGCTTAATATGTCCCAAATAGATATGTTTGAGATTTAAATGTGAATAGCACTGAAGCCCAGCTGTTAAGGAGTTTGAAAATCTAATAGAGAGACAGGTAAAGAGAGAAATTATAATAACATATTAGACTTAAAATTTTGATATAAATGAAATAAGATACACAAAAATTTGAAATTTGCCAGGGAGAGTTGGGGGAAGGCTTCATTAAATGGACTATCATTAAAGCTGCTTCTTAAAGGCATAAAAGGGAGTTACTTAGAAGGGATGTGGAAATAGGAAGAATATTCTAGGTTGAGGGTATAGCATTTGTAAAAGCACCTAGACATGAAAGGGCCTGATATGTTTTAATAATTGTAAGAATTTAATGTTATTGCCACATGTGGAACAAAGCAGGTGGGAAAAGGATTAGGGTGAAAATATTGTTGGGTGGTACAATTGATTATTTCCCTATATAACCTGGAAAATATTTTATTTCAACTAATTAATTTCAGTAAGATGGGCATTTTTCTAGGAAATTACTCATTTCATTAGAATCTCCATGATATTACCTTTTAGTACCTTTTATATAGCAAATGAGATATTAAGCTATTAAAATGATGAAATTGTGCAGAGTGTGATGTGATATGAAAGGAATTTGGAGTGATGGAGTGAAAAAAATTGCTAGTCACCTTTCCTTAAAATGGTCATTTTTTAGTTGCTTTTTGAACTTACCCATATTTTATCAGTCAGTTAATTTGCTACACAGCTTGTAGGTCAGTCAAATGATTCTAAATTCTAAGAAGTAAAAACACTGAGTGCTAACATAAATGCACTTTATTTGTGATTAATAGTTTTTATTTCTATTTTTAAGAGAAAAAGAATATGCAAAATATGTGAATACATATCATCTCTCTAGTTTTAGGAAAACATAAGCTGGGTGTATCTTTGGTTTCCTCATTTCTGTGAGCTACTTATGATACACACTTTTAAGACTTTATTCTAGATGTGAGTTTCATTTTCGCATAAGGAGAAGGTCAGGCTTTACAATGTTTATCATTAAATTTTTTTTTTCTTTCAGAGAAACATCTCAGAGCTTCCAAGCTTCGCTTTAGAGAAATTACAGTTCTTTTAACTTTAAATTGCTTATAGAGAGCATGATGTGCTTTACAAGTTGAAGTTTTCTACCAAGTAATAGCAGCAGTGAAAATTGTCAGAGAAACAACTAATTAATCTCTGCTCCTTTACAGCTGTTTAATGCAATGCATAACTAAAAGTCCTGTTAAATTAATTAATGATTTCAATTATGAACTTTTCTCCAAAATGTTATGATTCGTATCAGGCTGATAATGCAGTGACCTGGGAGTGTGAAATCTGTGTTATGAAGAGAGTCGCCAGTTAATTGATTCACAAATTATTTAAAGTTTGTTGCACCCAAGGGAGTGCTCAGTTTCATGACAGTCATTTCTTAAAGTGTACAAACTCCTTTTTCACCTTAAGAATGTCTTTAGTTATTAAGCATGATAAAATGCCAACAGTTTTCTGTGCCTATGAGTAATCTTAATATTTATGATTTAGAATCTGTAGGTGAATATGTGGAGATTAAGTCTGTGTTGGAAGGAGAGAAGTTAGCTAAATTATCCTTGATTCTCATGCCAACTTTTTTTCATTGCTTTTGAGTTAGTAATTTTAAGTAGTTTTCTAAACATCACCTCGTATCTTTTTTTTTTTTCCTCTGTGTGTGTGTATTTGCTGTACATGGAGCATTATGTTGAAAGACAATATAGTTAACATTTTAAAGAAATTTTGAATAGGTAAATAACACAGTACAAATTGTTTTGATGATTGGTGTCTGAAGCATTTGGATTTCTGGTAAGTCTAAAGTTCCAGCCTTAAATGTTAGAGAAGGTACTGACTTCTCAAAGAATGTAAGTTTCTATAGGACACCTTGTGTCTTTTTAATGGTATACAGGAAAAAATTAAGAGAGTCATATGTACTTGCTTCTAGTCTGGTTATTTTACCCATAGCTTAAATAACAAATAAAAGTATACATATGTACAAGAAAAAGATAGGGAATCAATAATATCATTAATATTTTATAATACATTTATTAAAGTTTTATTAGTGTTTCCATACTGGGTTTAGGCTGATTTCAAGTGGAAGATACAAGGTTAGTGAGAATCTTTTCTTGACTGCCCATGGCTAGTGAAGGTGAAAAGGAGAGGGGATACTAGAAGAGAGACTCTTAAGCAGGAGGGGGAGGTAGTCGAGGAGTCTCCGGCCATGCCATGCATAGTGGCTGTATTACTAGTGGGCTCTATAACCCTTCCGGTTCCATACACATATCTGGGCTTAATAGTTAAAAGTCTAGTGCTTTTAGGGTGTTTGAACAAGTCCTTAACAGTTTCACTCCAATTTGATAGGTAGTGTAAGAAAGACATTTAAAATTTAATATAAAAAACAAAATTTTCTTTAGAGAAATTTTTCTCTCAGCTCTGAATTGGTAGATGGATTTATAGTATGGAGCAGGAAGCTGTATTTTGGACAAACATGTTGGTAAATTGTTTTACATTTCTCATTTTTTTTGACCCAAGAAAATTACCCAAAGGGAAGACAAGTAGAGAAACAGTATTATTAAAAATAAGTTTATCTTTGTTAAACTTGCTGCAGGGCAAAAAGAAATGGACTTGAAAGGGAAGTAAATTTATACTAATTTTTGCATTGTAGGAAATGTACTATTTCAGACATTGACTGACTGCTTCTGTTTTCTAAAATTAAGGAGCCTATAATCTCAGCACCATTAACAAGTGCTGTCATTCAGATACACAGTGTCTGGCTGATTTAAATAAAATGAAATGAAGATAGTTGTTTCTGGTCCCTTGGCTTCACTCATTGCCATAAACATATGCTCTGCGTCCTGCTTCTTTCCATCTTATTTATGACTTTAATTTGTTGTGTGGGCTGCGCTAGAAATTAAATTTAATATAATTCTCCAAGGGACCCTGTCATATAATAACATGGTAATTTCTGTGTATCCTTTTGAAAAATGAGGAAATTAATTCTTCCTGACATGTTCTAATTATTCCAGTGTGAACGGCAAATCCGTTTTTCCTAGCCCCTGAAGTGTTATAGGCAAATGGCTGATGTTCAAAGCTGAGGTGCTAATGCTGACCAGCAGTGCGTTTAATTTGAAACATGAGCAGACACCTTTCAACACACCTTTGTAATATTGGAGTACTTTACAGAAATTAATTCACTACTTATTTGGCAGCTTAGCCTTGGGGTTATGTTTTTTTATTCATCAATACTATAGTCATGTTAGCATAATGTTTCCTGTTTCCTTCAGTGCTCAGTGTCTGTGTATAGAACTTGAAGTGTGCGATGGATAGTTCAACTGTATGAATGCAAAAGAATCCACATACTTCAGAAATACCAGTTTGTGTTTACACTTTATAGAGAAGTACAGTAAATCTTGAATATTAATTATAGTCTATGGTTAGCAGCTTTAACTGAAATTGCACAGAGTAGGAATTATTGGGATGATCTTGCTGTGAAAAGACTACTATACACTCTTGCCCTGCTGTAAATATAGTTGTGAAAATTCAATTTATAATATGGGGAATGAGATCATGAAAAGTCAGTCTGTGAATAAAATTTATGGAATAGTAGTCTCAAGTTCTGAACTCTACCTGGAAAGAAGTAGCTATATTTGGGGAGATAAAGGATTAAAACCATTTTGGGGGCACTATTGGCCATGCAAGGTGTGTGACTAATTCATTTTCGATCATTTGGACTTATTCATAGAGGTTCTATGTAGTATATTTTAGAGGAATAACAAAAAGAGCTTTTTGATATTTGGTCCTTTATCTGTAATCTTTATTGTAGAACTAGTTATTATATACATTTCTCTAATCAGGATCAATCATTTGTGTAAGCCTTAATACAGTACCTTTGTTTCAGTGAGCAGTTGATAAATACCATCTTATTTTGTACATTTATTGTTACAAGAAAAATGAATGCATGAGATCCTACTTAAAATAGAAGATGGAAATACAATTAAACTTAAATAAAAGAAGTAGAATTGTGTTTGGAGTGGCTATAATCAAGACTCTCTGTTTATCTGTTTCTGTATCTCTTTATTCAGTTCAGTTCAGTTCAGTCGCTCAGTCGTGTCTAACTCTGCGAGCCCATGAAATGCAGCACGCCAGGCCTCCCTGTCCATCACCAACTTCTGGAGTTCACTCAAACTCATGTCCATTGAGTCGGTGATGCCATCCAGCCATCTCATCCTCTGTCATCCCCTTCTCCTCCTGCCCCCAATCCCTCCCAGCATCAGAGTCTTTTCCAATGAGTTAACTCTTCGCATGAGGTGGTCAAAGTATTGCAGTTTCAGCTTTAGCATCATTCCTTCCTAAGAACACCCAGGACTGATCTCCTTCAGAATGGACTGGTTGGATCTCCTTGCAGTCCAAGGGACTCTCTTTATTACGTTCTCTTTAAATTTTAACTTAAGTAGAAGAAATTGGAATGGTAGTAAATAATTATTATGATAAACAGAACTAATATCCATATATTTTTGCTGACCATTCAGCTGCTATAAAGAATTTTGTTCTTTACATCAATCTAACCTAGTTAAATTTAGTTATTTAGTTAGATTTAGTTATCTAAATTACTGTCTGATTTAGGATTTCTCTGTTTTAGATTTGCCTTATACTGACCTGATGGAAAAAGTGGGCTTCTTTTGGCCAGACTCTGAGGAGAAAAGACTTGGTTGTTCTAGCCTACATCCTAGACTACATAAGTTGCTAAAGGTAGCCCCAGTTTCTGCCTTTATCATCCTGTGGTGTTCTCCCTGTGTCTCTGGGTCTTCACATGGCTCTCTACTTGTAAGGAAAACAATAATATCTGAATTGGAGCCCATTCTAATCTAGACTGGAGTTCATCTTCATTTAATTAATTTTTATCTGTAACTGTGTTCAAATAAAATTGCATTCTGAGATATTGAGGTTTAGGACTTCCTGTCTTTTGGGAGAAGCCACACTTCAACCCAATAGTAGCTATTTATGGATCATTGTTTTTTAGTTGACAAGTCATGTCCGACTCTTGTGTGACCCCCATGGCCTATAGCCCACCAAGATCCTCTGTCCATAGGATTTCCCAGGCAAGAATACTGGAGTGGGTTCCATTTCCTTCTCCAGGAGATCTGACCCAGGGATGGAACCTGCACTCCTGTGTTGGCAGGCAGATTCTTTACCACTGAGCCACCTGGATTACTTTATCTTTTAAACTTGATAGATCTCTGAGGTACTTTTAAAACACATTTCTCCTACTATAGTATGATTTGTTCACTAATTTTGCAAATGACGCATTGATAACTTGGAGTCTTTGGTATGTCAAATTAACATTTGTCATTTTGTGTTTAGTTGAAACCTGCCACCTATTTTGCTCATGTTATCACCCCATGCAAGCAGTGTGTTCCATGTGCTATTATTATGTTAATTCAGAAAGTATTTGTTGAATACCTTCAGTAGCCTAGAACCATGATAAGTAAGATCAGGCACAGCTTCCCAACTAGTGTACCATACAGCAGAGTTTGTGCTTTGGGTTACAAATGTTTCAAGGTTTCTATCCCTTATTCCTGACACCTTTCAAGGGTGTCAACAGAGTTTGGGATGGCTGGAGCCATGGACCAAGGACCTCTAGCTTTGTCATCCTTCAGTTTCCTGCAGTATATCATACGTATATTAATATTTTATATGTATGCTATGGAGTATAAAAGATGGGGAGTACTTATGGGTTTACAGAGAAGTATACATTGTCCCTGTGTCAAGGAGATTATAATCTGACTGGAAACTAAGGTCAGTATGTGAGTTAGAATGGAAGCCAGTGTATGATAAATGCCAAAAATGGAATCAAAGGAAACCTTAGGGATAGATTGAATTTGATATGGGCTATGAAAATACTCTGATGCTGGGAAGGATTGGGGGCCGGAGGAGAAGGGGACGACAGAGGATGAGATGGCTGGATGGCATCACTGACTCCAAGGACGTGAGTCTGAGTGAACTCCAGGAGTTGGTGATGGACAGGGAGGCCTGGCGTGCTGCAATTCATGGGGTCACAAAGAGTAGGACATGACTGAGCAATTGAACTGACTGACTGACTGACTGACTGATGAAGTCTTGGTAAGTTTTTTATAAGGGATAAAGAAACATTTTAGGTGGGAAGTCAGGTATGATGAGAGTTATGGACATGCAGAAATACAGGAGTAGAGTAGGGTATTGTTTTTAAGAGAAGAGATAGTGCTAATGGTAAAGAATCTGCGTATCAGTACCAGAGATGCAAGAGGCATGGGTTTCATCTTTGGGTTGGGAAGATCCCCTGGAGTAGGAAATGGCAACCTACTCCAGTATTCTTGCCTGGAGAATTCCATGGAAATTCCCAAACTCATGAGGCCACTGTCACCCTGATACACCCAGACAAAGATGCCACAAAAAATGAAAATAACAGGCCAAATTCACTGATGAACATAGACCCAAAAATCCTCAACAAAATTCTACCAAAGAGAATCCAACAACACATTAAAAAGATCATATATCATGACAAGTGGGCTTTATCCCAGAGATGCAAAGATTCTTCAATATATGGAAATCAATCAGTGTGATACACCATATTAACAAATTCAAAGATAAAAACCATATGATCATCTCAGATGCAGAGAAAGCTTCTGGCAAAATTCAATACCCATTTATGACAAAAACTCTCCAGAAAGTAGGCATAGAAGGAACATACCTCAGCATAATAAAGGCCATACCCAACAAACCCACAGCAAACAATATTCTCAGTGGTGAAAAACTGAAAGCATTTCCTCTAAAATCAGAACAAGACAAGGCTGCCCACTCTCACCATTATTATTCAACATAGTTTTGCAAGTCCTAGCCACAGCAACCAGAGAAAAAGAAAAGGAACCCAGGTTGGAAAAGATGAAATAAAACTCTCACTATTTGCAGATGACATGATACTATACATAGAAAACCCTAAGGATGCCACCAGAAGATTACTAGAGCTAATCAATGAATATAGTAAAGTCACAAGATATAAAATTAATACATAGAAATCACTACCATTCTTATACACTAACAATGAAAAATCAGAAAGAGAAATTAAAGAAACAATTCCACTCACCATGCAAAAAAAGAATAAAGTACCTAGGAGTAAATCTATCTAAAGAGACAAAAGACCTGTATGCAGAAAGCTAGAAAACATTGATAAAAGAAATCAAAGATGACACAAACATGGAGAGATATGTCACGTTCTTTGATTGGAAGAATCAATATTGTGAAAATGGCTATACTACCCAAAGCAATCTATAAATTCAATGCAATCCCTGTCAAACTATCAAAGGTATTTTTCACAGAACTAGAACAAATAATTTTTCAATTTGTATAAAAACACAAAAGACACCGAATATCCAAAGCAATCTTGAGAAAGAAGAATGGAGCTGGAGGAATCAACCTTCCTGACTTCAGACTATCCTGCAAAGTTAGAATCATCAAGACAATGTGGTACTGGTACAAAAATAGAAATATAGACCAATGAACAAGGTAGAAAGCCCAGAGATAAATCTACAAACCTATAGACATCTTTGACAAAGGAGGCAAGACTATACAATGGAGAAAAGACAATCTCTTCAGTAAGTGGTGCTGGGAAAACTGGACAAATATTTGTAAGATAATTAAATTAGAGTACTTCCTGACACCATACACAAAAATAAACTCAAAATGGATTAAAGACCTAAACATAAGAACAGAAACTATAAAACTCTTAGAGGAAAACATAGGCAGATCACTCTTTGACATAAATCACGGTAAGATGCTCTCTGACCCACCCCCTAGAGTAATGGAAATAAAAACAAAAATAAACAAATGAGGTGTAATTAAACTTAAAAACTTTTGCACAGTGAAGGAAACTATAAACACGATGAAAAGATAACCCTCAGAATGGGAGAAAATAGTAGCAAATGAAACAACTGACAAAGGATTAATCTCTAAGATATACAAACAACTCATGAAGCTCAATATCCGAAAAGCAAACAACCCAATCAAAAAGTGTGCAGAAGACCTAAACAAACATTTCTCCAAAAAAGACATACAGATGGCTAATAAACACATGAAAAGATGTTCAATATCACTTATTATTAGAGAAATAGAAATCAAAACTACAATAAGATAACATTTTACACTAATCAGAATGGCCATCATCAAAAATATATAAACAATAAATACTGGAGTGGTTATGGAGATAAGAGAACTCTCTTGCACTGTTGGTGAGAATGTAAATTGATATAGCCACTGTGGAGAACAGTATGATGATTTCTTAAAAACTAGGAATAAAACTACCATGTGACCCAGCAATCCCACTACTGGGCATATACCCCAAAGAAACCATAATTGAAAAAGACACGTGTACCCCAAGGTTCATCACAGTACTGTTTACAACAGCTAGGACATGGAAGCAACCTAGATGTCCATCCACAAATGAATGGATAAAGAAGTTGTAATGCATATATACAATGGAGTATTACTCAGCTATAAAAAAGAACATGTTTGAGTCAGTTCTAATGAGATGGATGAACCTAGAGCCTATTATACAGAGTAAAGTAAGTCAGATAGAAAAATAAAGATTGTATATATATATGGACTTGGACTGTCAGGAGATCAAACCAGTCAATCTTAAAGGAAATCAGTCCTGAATATTAATTGGAAAGACTGATGCTGAAGCTGAAGCTCCAATATTTTGGCCATCTGGTGCGAAGAACTGACTCATTGGAAAAGACCCTGATGCTGGAAAAGATTGAAGACAGGAGGAGAAGGGGATCACAGAGGATGAGATGGTTGGATAGTATCACCCACTCGATGGACATGAGTTTGAGCAAGCTCTGTGAGTTGGTGATGGACAGGGAAGCCTGGCATGCTGTAGTCCATGAGGTCACAAAGAATCAGACACAACTGAGTGACTGAACTGAACTGAACACATATATACAGAATTTAGAAAGATGGTATTGATGAACCTACTTACATGGCAGCAAAGGAGACACAAACATAAAGAACAGACTGTGGACACAGTGGTGAAAGGAGAGAGTGGGATGAATTCAGAGAGTAGCATTGAAATATATACATTACCATACGTAAAATTAGATAACCAGTAGGAATTTGCTGTCTGACACACGGAGCTCAAATCCAATGTTCTGTGACAATCTAGATGCGTGGGATGGGGTGGGAGGAGGTTCACGAGGGAGGAGATATATGGATACCTATGGCTATTCATGTTGATGTATGGCAGAAACCAACACAATATTGTAAAGTAATTAACCTCCAATTAAAGATAAATTTTAAAAAAGCAAATTTCATGGACAGAGGAGCATGGCAGGCTATAGTCCTTGGGACCACAAAGAGTTGGACATGCCTGAGCAAATACACACACACGTTTTATACTAGAAAGTTATGAAAGTCTTAGAGAGATGATTTGGGGTCATTTACTGAAAATGACTTAAGGACTTGGATTATTTCTTATATCCTTGGTCACCTGTAATATCTAGGGAAGTGCTTGCATGTATTAAGTGTACAATATAATTTTGATTGGCTGATTGAAGCCTTAAAACTAGGGAATAGTAAAATCAAAATAGAAGGACAAAAATAGTGTATTTGAATATAGATCTAATATGATAAGTGGTTATTTTAATGATCCAGAGGTTGGTTATTAACTATTGTTTTTCTAGTTATTTTAAATATTTTATAATTCTCTTTCTTATTGTGTCCCTTTGGCTTGTTTAGTAATAACAGAAGCTGAAAATCAATAGGTCTTGAACTAGTGTGACGACTGAATTATTTTATTGAGGTGGGAGGGAAGAGAACAATGATAAATGTTTTAGAAGATTTTTCCTTTTTTTTCTGATGGGGGGTGGGATGGACTCACTGACAAGTAAAAGGCTAACAAAAATTCTGATTATCTCACCTTTTCAACACCAAATTTCTTCATCTTTAAAATGAAGGTGTTGGAAAAGATTTCCTGTTTGGGTTCTTCTAGCTCTAAAATTCTGTGCTTCTACAGCTAATAGACTGTATTATTATGTAGTTCATATTTTTAAATAAAAACTTGCATACAGGTTTAATGCTTTGACTGTTAGCATACAAGTTGGTGTTTTATGTGTATATTATTACAGGAAGACAATTTAAAGATAATTTGAAATTTTCAAACTCTATAAAAGCAAGCAATTAAAGTGTAAAATGTTTTTTCTAAGTTTAACTTCTCAGTTTTTAAAACCATAACCCTATTTAGAAGAAGTTAAATTTGACTGCATTTAAAATCATGTGATTTTTAACAGAAATAAATATTTATGCAAATTATTTGTATTACTGCACTATTAATAGTATTGATATGTCTTTGAAAAAGTGTGAGTTGTTCAGTTGTGCCTGACTCTTTGTGACCGTATGGACTGTAGCCCCCCAGGCTCCTCCGTCATGGGATTTTCCAGGCAAGAATACTGGAGTGGGTTGCCATTTCCTTCTCTGGGGATCTTCTCAACCCAGGGATTGAACCTGGGTCTCTGGCATTGCAAGCAGACTCTTCACTGTCTGAGCCACCAGGGAAGCCCCAAGTCCATATGTCTTTATTTTTTATCAGCTGTTTTTTTTTTTCTATCACAATAGAACAGTGAAGAATATATGTAATTTCATTAGCTGTGCAGATGAATTCTTGATTAATAACTTTGTTTCAACTATGATGAATATTATTATTTATCTTACATATTGGAAGGTGAAGCTGTATAATAGTTATACACTTATGACAAGTGGTTAAAAATGTAAGTTAGACTGTTATGGTCTAATGTTTAATACAATTTCTAATGTAACCTGAACACTAAAAAGCACCCAGGTAAGGTGTGAATATAACTTTAAATATTTGTGACTACCACTTTTTCTGTGACTAATTTTTGTACATTAAACTACAGTACTTCTCTTTCAAGTATTTTTAATGTTTAATTTATATAGACTATATATAGATATAGTCTGGCACCTCATGCAAATATTTGATGTAGTGTTCTATTAATCCACTTACAAAACACTTCTTGAATACCTGCTTTTGAAGCAAGTTTTCTGCTAAAGGCTAGGAATACATATCTAAATAGGAAAGAGTTCTTTATGTCTAAAAGCTCCATAGGTTAGAGTGGGAGATGAGATAGTTACATAAATAATTATAATACAATGTAATAAGCAATGATAAAGTTTCATATTAAGTGCTATGCGCAAGCAGTAGAAGAAATTAATTTTAAAAAAAGAAATGTAAAAGAAATTTTTTATCAAAAAAATGACTTATGGTCAGGTATTGATAGAAAAGTAGGAGCTCAGAGAAAGTAAGTGCCATAATGGCTGAATCTTTGTCTTGCTCACTATTCTACCTCTTGTGCCTAGAACAATGCTAGACAAAAACTGAACATTTTAATAATTATTTTTAAATGTTGAATCAATCTAGGGGTTTTAGATTTAAAAAGGACATTCCCAGAAGTAGGAAGGTCATGACATATGTGAAGACTTATTATTTAGTTTATTATGGCTGCAATGAGGGAATATGAAGGGAGTGTACTAAAATCCAGTGACTAATAGCATGCATTGTATTTGGAGTCAAACAGAACAGAATTTGATGTTGGCTACATCATATGTGACTTTTATGAACATGGGTAAAATGCTAAGCCTCAGTTTACCACTTTGAACTATAAATAATAGTATTTGTTTATAATGTTACCACACGAATTGCCTGGCAGTAGTGCCTGGCAATGGAAATCATCAAATAAGTTATTAAATTTTGAGGGGGAAGTGGTAGGTCCTTAGACTGGAAGGACACATATGGTGAAAATCTTGATTTTGTGTCATATTAAGGACTTTGAACTATTCTGTAGGTGATTGGAACTTATTAAAGTTTAGTTCACAGTGAACACTAGCCATAGCATCTATTCAAGGCACTTTTATGGTGAGGACATTTAATAACTTATAAACTTTATCCTTTTCAAAATATTCTATTACTGTTACACAAGTTCAACATTTTCCATCCTCATCATATTGCTCAATTATTTGATGTTCACTCCAAATAGGGAATAGGCAACATAAATTTATTAACTTGGTTAAGCAAAATGAGTTTTCTTAAATCTTCTGAGGTTAGGAGATGGGTTAAATAGCATATAGCAAGAAGCCAAAAATTAAAAAGACAAGAATAAACTAAACTGGATAGATGTTATTTATAGAACTAATATAGCAATGGCCCAAAATTTAACTAGAAGTGGCAAGTGGAAGATCCATTGATTGATAGTTGAAAGCTCATTTCATTTTTGTAAGTCATGTTCCAAGTCAGGCTGACCTAATAAAGTATTTTAATATACCATAAGTTCTAGAGTTCATCCCTGTATCAAAACCTTCTTTCATGATATCTTACATATCATATATTCACAGTTATATTTATTGTTCAATATTGTAACAGTTGATACAATCAGTGTTCACACTTTTAAAAAAATGTCTTGAAGATTGAAGGACTTATTTTTCTTCAGTAGGGCAAACAGAATGGAACAACAATGAGTGGATTTCTTTTGTTAATGAAAAAAACTATTTGCTATTGTTAACACTTTCAGGGCAAAAATATCACCTCTCATTTCAAATGAAATGAGTACTGCTAGTCTGAAATTTTTGATTTGTCTAGCTTTGACAGATCAACCTGGTTCAATAGAGAGGGAATGGTTATTTTTAAAGGGCTTGACATGTCAATTTTGAATCCTGAAGCTGAAATCATGTAATCTTAAAAACCTTGTAATATTAGAGGATAGCTGGCCATATGGTTTTAATATTTGAATTATTTCAGATATTTAATAATTGGTTTTAATATTCAAATTATTTCAGATATTTAATATTTGAATTATGGATGTAAAATGAAATGTACTTGGGTCTAGAATTCATGAGAGAAGAGTAGTTTGTTAAGGATTGGTAGAAAATTACTACTACCGAGATATTTTTTTTCCTTGATCAGTATGTCTCCACATATGACTTGAGCATCATTAACTGAATTATCTAACTGGATAAATAACTGGATTAACAGTGCACATTTTTGATTCCCCTACCCCCAACTGTTGAATTGGAATCTCTAGAAGCCCAGGGATTTTCATTTAACAAATTCTAGATAATATTCTAATCATTGCCTATATTGAGAACCACTGCCGTAGAAAAATAACTTGATAAAAAGCTGAGATTTTAAAAAAAGATAAGACAAGTGTAAAACTGGATTTCTGATTGTATCACTGAGTACATCTAAAATAACTCTGATATTAAAAACTGAACTTTTCAATTTGTTTTAAATTGAAAATCTCTTCAGAGTAACAGCATGTAAACAGCTAATTTGTAATATTATTTCAGTTTGATTTATAAGTTGCTTTTGAATCCTTTAACATAGAGAAAATTCCATAAATCTTCTTTTAATATAATTAAGTTGGCATACGGTTTTGAGTTAATAACTGGAGTTTTGAACTCTTAAAGAACTTTTAAAATACCACAGTTGTCTTTTCATTGTTCCTAAGTCACTGGGTGGGGCCTGAATATTTGTCATAAATGGTGTGGTGCTAATTAAATATTGTTATTCATCTTTACCAATCAACTGAGGTTAACTCTATTTGTGACCTCTTCGGAGTGGAGGGATGGAAAGTTAAAGAGATGACATGAAGCTCATGTCAACTCAAGAAATGAGTGCCAGTTGAATACAGAGAAAGTATTATTAATAAGATTTGGTAATAATCTTGCTAAGGGAAATTTTGGGGAAAATCCCTAAGTAGCACTGTTTCCTTGTTTCTAAATATAATATGGTTTTATTTTGCCTCCATGTTTTATGATCTCACATCATATTTCTCATAGAGAGCTTAATGGTAACTAGAATGTAGGAAATGTTTGATAATGTCTAACTGGGTAGAACCATTAGTATTTTTAATAATAAAAATATGAGAATCCTTTATATAATTTGGTAGACTGTAAGAAATTGGGAGCTATGATGAATACTTTACATGAAATTTGATCCCTAGTTGGTCAAGTAAAACACTAGGAATTTAAGTAATTTTAAGTCACCAATAATAGCTAACATTAATGTTTCATAGTGGAGAATGTGCTTTCTTTCTTTTATAATCTCTTGTTCCATTTTGATTTTCATTTTTTCTTCATCTAATTTATAAGTTTGAATATTCATACTTTTTTAAACCTTTTATCTTATTTTCTTAACTATAGGTTACAACAAAACTCCCATGCTTACTTCAGCAGCACATATACTAGACTAAAGTTCCTAAAGAACATTGGGATTTTGTCTAGTTATTATGAGATAACTTGAACTTTTATTTAAAAAGTTTTCCAGCTATATAAATTGCTTATTTTAGAAATTTGTTTGGTTTGTTTTAAGGCAATAATCATCTTAGATATAATATCCATCATGTGCCAGTTGCTGTTGGAGAAAATAGAGGTATAACAGTGAATAAAACAAAATCCCTGTTCTTATTAAGTTTATACTCTAGTGATATTGGTGGGGAATATACTAAAAAATAATAGTAAGCAAATAAAATACAATACATCAACAGATAATAAATTCTATGTGTATGTAAGTGTTCATTCACTCGGTCCCGTTCAATTCTTTGTGACCTCATGGATTGTAGCCTGCCAGGCTCCTCTGTCCATGTCCATGTCCATGGGATTTTCCAGACAAGAATATTGGATTGGGTTGCCATATGGTGGTACCTTATAAAACTAAAAATAAAGCTAACATATGACCCTGCACTCTCACTCCTGGACATGATATAATTTTAAAGGATACATGCAGTTTCACTGCAGCACTGTTTACAGTAGTCAAGACATGGAAGCAACCTAAGTGTCCACTGACAGATGAATGAATAAAAGGTGTTTCTGTAGGAAAGTGGTTATCTTGTTCTCCTCACAGATGAATAGATAAAGATATGGTATATGTATATGTGTATATATATATATATATATATATATATATATACACACACACATATATGGAATATGGCTGAAATGTTTTTTACTCAGCCATTAAAAAAAAAGAAATAATGCTATTTTCAGCAACTTGGATGAACCTAGAAATTATCATATAAGGAAAGTAAGTTAGACAGAGAAAGACAAATACTATATGATATCACTTATATGTGGAATCTAAAATAATGATACAAATGAACTTGTTTACAAAATAGAAATAGGCTCACAGACACAGACAACAAACTTTTAGTTACCAAAGGGAAAGATAGGGAGAAGAATAAATTAGGAGTTTGGGATTAATACATAGTACTACTTAAAGCTCAACATTCAGAAAACTAAGATCATGGCATCTGGTCCCATCACTTCGTGGCAAATAGATAGGGGAACAGTGGAAACAGTGTCAGACTTTATTTTTTGGGGCTCCAAAATCACTGCAGATGGTGATTGCAGCCATGAAATTAAAAGACGCTTACTCCTTGGAAGGAAAGTTAATGACCAACCTAGACAGCATATTGAAAAGCATAGATATTACCTTGCCAACAAAGGTCCATCTAGTCAAGGCTATGGTTTTTCCAGTGGTCATGTATGGAGAGTTGGACTGTGAGAGTTGGACATGTGAGAGTTGGACTGTGAAGAAAGCTGAGCGCTGAAGAATTGATGCTTTTGAACTGTGGTGTTGGAGAGTCCCTTGGACTGCAAGGAGATCCAACCAGTCCATCCTAAAGGAGATCAGCCCTGGGTGTTCTTTGGAAGGACTGATGCTGAAGCTGAAACTCCAATACTTTGGCCACCTCATGTGAAGAGTTGACTCACTGGAAAAGACCCTGATGTTGAGAGGGATTGAGGGCAGGAGGAGAAGGGGATGACAGAGGATGAGTTGGCTGGATGGCATCACTGACTCGATGGACATGAGTTTGAGTGAACTCCGGGAGACGGTGATGGATAGGGAGGCCTGGCGTGCTGTGATTCATGGGGTTGCAGAGTCGGACACAACTGAGCAACTGAACTGAACGGAACTGAACTATAAAATAGATAATCAACCAAAGGCCTATAGTGTAGCACAGGGAACTATACACTGTATCTTCTAATAACCTATAATAGAAGAGAATGTTAAAAAAGAACATATATAAATATATTTTTATATATGCATAACTGAATCACTTTGCTGTATACCTGAAACTAATACAACATTGTAAATCAACTGTATTTCAATAAAAATAGATAAAAAGGCTGGATTTGGAGGGAATGAAGTAAATATTTTAGTCAAAGGAAAGAGCATATGCAAAGGTCAGGTGGTTGGAGGGTGTATGTTGTGTTCCAGAAACAAGAAGATTGCCTCTGAGGCTAGAGCTCAGAGAGCTAACATTTATATGCAAATTATTTTATTTTTCAGAATAGTCTTAATTAGTTTTTGTTGTTTCCATTTACAGTTGAGGAAATTGGAGATTAGAGAAGTGCAGTGACTTGCCCATGGTCAGATTTCTAAGAAATCGTTTGTTCAGCCACTCTCCCTAGAATATAGGTTCAGTGAGAGTAGAAACTTTATTTTGTTTGAAGCTGTATTCTCAGCAACTAGAACAGTGTCTGTCACTTGGTATGTGTGAGTGTGTTCAGTCAAGTTCAACTCTTTGCAGCTTCATGGGCTGTAGTCTGCCAGGGTCCTCTGTACATGGAATTTTCCTGGCAAGAATACTGCAGTGTGTTGCCACTTCCTTCTCCAGAGGGATCTTCCTGACCTAGGGATTGAACCCGTGTCTCTCATATCTCCTGTATAGGCAGATGGATTCTTTACCACTGGGCCACCTGGGAAATCATGACACTTGGTAGGTGTTCAGTAAATACTTGCTGAATGAATGAATGAGAGAATGAATTAAAATAAAAGTGTATCTAACTCCAAAGTCCATGTTCTTGACCACATCCTGTATACTCAGATGCAAGTTAGAGCTGTCACATTGTTTCTTAGAGAAAGTTTTGATAAGAGACCTAAGCCTTTGGCGAGTGTAATTCAGGGGGAATTGAGGGATGAATAATAATTTTTTAAAAAAAGCATTATGGAAGCAGAAATAGAAGGAATAGATCAAGTGGTTAAAAATAAATTTGCTATAAACAAATAGGTAAGAGAGGAGAAAAAGAAGTCTCTGACTGTAAAACTGGGTGGTTAACTTCCACAATAGCTTTCCACAACCTGAGCCTGGAACTTTTCTAGATTTGCATATTGCCTCGACTTAGCCAGTCTGTTTCCTGGGAAACAGAGTAGAGTCAATATGCCCTACATAATTTCTCTCTTTGGTCTCCTTTAATTCTTTCATTCACCAATCCCCCTCTCCCAAACATTTTTCTTGTCAGGTGCTCTCAGATAATTTGTCCCTAATGCAAAATTACCTTTGGGACACACAGAGCATCTGTTGTCTTAATTCTGAGTTGGTAGTTCAAGTGTGTAACTTTTACACTTGTCTATCCATAGTTACTTTTCAAAACTTTGTATATGTCACTCCTAGGAATTTAGACCTTAATCTTTCTGTTTCTTCACCTCACACTGGCTCAGGTTCTTTTACTTTTCAAGCTGTTTATCTTTTCCTTCTGTTGCAGAGGAAGAAATGTTCCATCTCTTTTCATAAGGTAGTATCTCCCCCTCCATTCCTTCCTACCTCCGCCAGAACATTGCTTTGTTAACTATCCCCATTCTTTCTCTCCCTATCTGTTGTTTTTCATGGAGTTGGTGATTTAGGTTCTAAAACCTATTTTGTCAGTTTCTGGCTTTAGAAACTTTAGCAAGTTATTTAACTTCTTTGAGTCAGTTTCTTGTATTAAAATACCATTTGTCCTGCTAACCTTGCAAGTTTGTAGTGAGTCTGTTACAATAATGTATGTGAAAATACTTTATAAGCTAGAAAATATCCAAATAAAAATGTTATTATTCCAGCCTTTGTGCACAAATAATTCAGATCTCTTCTTAGTTTTCCTCAACTTTGATAACCCTTGAAATATTCTTATTTCCTTTTCTCTTTTAGTCAAATCTCTTGAAAGAACAGTTTTTATTTGCTGACTCTTATCTCCTTACTGAATTCATTGGAATCTGGCTTCTGTTTGATTCTGGCTAACTGTATTGAATCCACTGCCTTCAAGATTACTAGAGATTGCTCAATTGCATATCCTTTTTCTCAACTCTCATTCTTTTTACTTTCTGTAGCACTTTATACTAAAAATGGCTTAGCAGAGTACTTAATGTGCAGTAGATATTTAACAACCTTTTAATAAATAAATGTATTCTTTTTAATTTTGGGGGAAGAGTCCACTTTTTCCTCTCATAAACCAAATATTTGCACTTCCAAAGATAGTCTGTTGTTGTTGTTTTCACTCTCTACTCCCTCGTGGAAGTCTAATCTAAGGTCTTTCAGTCTTACAGATAGATGAATCTCATCTTTTCTAGCTTTGTTCTGAGCTTTAGTTCTGTTTCACTCTGTATCTTTACTTGGACCTCCCATTGCTACTTTAAATTCACCAATTTTGCCATCTCCTTCTCCTATATCTCTCCTTCAGGCTTTTGTATTTTTGACATTGATACCAGCATTTAGTCATCCAGACTTGAAACTTTATAAATGTGTTAACTCCTTTTTCTTTATGGAACACTATCATAGTCATTCATTTGTTCATCAGATGTTTAGTCAGTGTTTGCTACATGTAAAATACCTCCCTAGATACTGGGATACACGAGTGAGACAAAAAGACAAAAATAACTGCTTGCAAGTTTCTTACTTCTAGTTGTTTGCTTTCATTTATTCATTTACTCAATAAATATTTGTTGAGAGTGACGGAATGCTATTTTATATAGAATTGTCAGAGAAGACTTCTCTGATGTGGAAACATTTAATCAGAAACCTAAATAAGGTAAGGGAAGAAGCCATGTAAATTATTGGGGGAAGAACTTTCAGGCAGAGGATAAAATGTGCAAGAAGACATTTAAGTGGAGGTACTTGACTATTCAAAGGAAAGTTGCTACCATTAGTGTGATTAGATCCAAGTGAGTGAGTAATAAGGGAAGTAGGAGGTAGTGTTAGACAGACTATTGGTAGCCAAATCAAGTAGTGTCCTCTAGACCATGGTGAAGATTCTGTCTTTTATCTAAGTTAAATGGGAAGCCATTAGAGGCTTTAAGAGAGAAGCAAGATGATTTCCAATTTTAAAAATCACTCTGCTATGAGAAGAATAGGCTAGGAAAACAGGAAGCAGAGATACTAGCTAGGAGACTAGTACAAAGTTGCTCAGATGAGAGATGATAATGGCTTGGATAATGGCTTGGATTATGTAGCAGCAGAAAATGATACATGAATCAAGCAGAAAATGAGTAAGTTAGAAAAAAAAGAGCCTTTTCTGGGTAGATGTAGCCTTCCCTGGTAGCATGATTTGACTAGTTGCTGGAACCTTTCCTCCTAGGTACCTTTTCCTTAGATAGTTAAACCCTATGCCAGGGTGTGTGCATGCATACTATGTCGCTTTAGTCATGTCTGTTTGCAACCTTATGGATGGTAGCCCACCAGGCTTCTCTGTCTATGGGATTCTCCAGGCAAGAATACTGCAGTGGGTTGCCATGCCCTTCTCTAGGAGATCTTCCCAACCCAGGAGTCGAACCTGAGTCTCTTGTCTCCTGCACTGGCAGGTGTGTTCTTTACCACTAGTGCCACCTGGGAAGTCCTAAGCGAAAGTGTTTGTCACTCAGTATCATCCGGCTCTTTGTGACTCCATGCACTGTGGTCCACCAGTCTCCACTGTCCATGGAATTCTCCAGGCAAGAATACTGGAGTGGTTAGCCATTCCCTTCTCCAGGGGATCTTCCTGACCCAGGGATCGAACCCGAGTCTCCTGTATTGCAGGCAGATTCTTTACCATCCAAGCCACCAGGGAAGAATTCATGCCAGGGTATATGTGATATTAGTTGTCATTTGCTGATTGTTTTAATGTACCTGGGTTTGTTTTAATGGCTGAAAAGTTCAAGAAAAGTGACAAAATACTTGATATTTTTCATATGTGCCTATTTCAATAACTCAGCAATATCTTAAAATGACCTGGCGTGGAAGATGAGGCAAGTCTAGGGTCTGTTGCCAACTCCTCCAAGGCAGCAACATGAAAGTAGTTTAGTCAGTTTCAGTAAAAGTTTGAAATTTACTGTATTAGAGGCACGTGCAGAAGCTCTGTTAATTGCTAGCTTATTTTCCATATGGTTCTGTTTTAATGAAGCATATTTGATGCAGATGGTTGGAAAGTAAGCTGGATAATGTCTAAACTGGTCCTAACTAATTCCTACAGTGCTTTCACTACAGTAACTTAACAGTGCCTTTGAAAAGTTTCTTATTCACATTTTATTTCTTTTTTTAGTTGAAATGTGACCTAAGATAACTGAAAACTGTTTTTTTTTTTTTAAACTTGACCTCTGAAAAGAATAATAATAGTCATTTCCCCTCTGATTACAGGTCAAAACCACGCACTCCAGCTTGGTTTCTTTAGTATTACGGGGTGCTCCTCATCATTATTATGACTTTCTAAGATATTTAATTGAGGAAGTGGGTATTAAGAAGGATCATATATGGGAACTGAAGTGACTTTACCAAATGCTGAAGTTAGCTTTGTTAACATGACAATAAGTTGACCTCTTCAGGATATAAAATTGAACAGCCTAGAATATTAATAATTATTTCTTTTTAAAATTTTTATTTATTTTTAATTGGAGGATAATTGCTTTACAATGTTGTGTTGCTTTCTGCCATACATCAATATGAATCAACCATAGGTATCCATATGTTCCCTCCCTCTTGAACCTCCCTCCTATCTCCCACCCCATTCCACCCATCTAGGTTGTCACAGAGCATTGGTTTGAGCTTCCTGAGTCATACAGCAAATACCCACTGGCTAACTGTTTTACATATGGTAATGTATATGTTTCAGTGCTACTCTCCCAATTCTTCCCACCCTCTCTTTCCCCCTCTGTGTGCACAAGTCTGTTCTCTATGTCTGCATCTCTATTGCTGCCCTACAAAGAAGTTCTTCAATAACTATCTCTTGTTTGTACATTCTCTGTATCTTGTGTAATTAAACTAGACTTGCTACATTATATATTAATAAGTTATAAGTGAAATCAAGGATAAATTGTCCAGTGATACTGCAAAAATCTTTCTGTATGCTTTTTTTCTTTCTACGAGACTAAATATCAACATATAGTCATTGTGTTTTTCTTAAATCTTTATGGAGAGTTCAGATATGTTATCTTAAAAATGAAATGCTAAATTCCTCGAAGTATTTTATTTTGGTGTAGTTGTTGCTGAGTATGTACATTTGTCTTCATATTTGCTCAAGGATGTAGATAATGTCCTTGTTAGACTTGAGGTTGAGTTCTGCAAAGCAAAAAGGGAGACATGGTTCAATGGATGTGTGTCCATTTTCTGTTTTTTTCTCACATTGTCACTAAAATATTCTCTTTGTTATCTGAATAGGACATCTGCTGACTAGCCTGACCCTCTTTACCTGATTGTGTGAAAAGTCTTGGTTAAATCTGTTAGGCCTTGGAGGCTCAGGAATCTGCTAAGTGCTTTTGAGCTTGAAAGACACACTGTCCTTGGTCTGTTTTGTCTCTCTCTTTTATAGACACCTTTGATAAATAACTGTGATATAGGTATGGGATAAGCCAAACAATGCAGTCTTCTGAACAGTAATTGACCCAAAGGACTCTTAATAAGCAATGGACTTTTTCTCATGTTTTGGAGAAGTTAAAAAATGCAATACAAAAATTAATTTTTCACCCAACATAGATACCTTAATACAGGGAGTCCTATCACTGAAGAGGAAAAAAAACCAAACAAACTAGTTTATGAGGAATCTTCTAGAGTCACAATCTTGCTTTTATTTGCCTCCTTCCCCAGTTGTCTTTCACTAGAGGAGGTTAACACTACACTAGACAGCGTTCTGCCAAGATGTACTTGCATATATTTGGGAAGCTGTTTTGAACATACCCCTTTGCCACAGAAACAATTCCTCTTTAGATGTCAACTTCAGTGTTGAAATTTTATGATAATGGAAAGAAATACACATTTTTCACTTATTTGAGAGTTCCCTTTGGAAAATACAGCTTGTTGCTGTTGTCTAAAGTTGAAAGGGTTTATGAAGTTTTTCTCAAATACTCATGGAAAGCAAATGCAGGCCTGAATCAGACTAGAAGGAAAAAAAGCCTTCCTTTAAAAATGTAAATAATTATAGCACATCAATCTTAGTCACTTTTTTGACCTTTTCCTCAATTTATGTTCATCCTGGGATGAAAGAATTAATTTCTTCTTTTCCTTCCCTTCCTTCCTTCCATCCAAAATTCTTTTTTCTTCCTTTTTTTTTTTTAAGCTAACAACAGCGTGGTTTAACTTTTCACTAGAGCAAGAGCCTAAAAGGTCAGAGTAAGAAGAGAACAACTGCCTTTGTGACAACTGTCAATTTTTCAAGAAAGAATGTTATTTCCCAAGTCATGTTTAAAGACAGAATTAGAGAATTTCACTCGAGTCTGATTCACCTTGAGAAATCTCAGAAAAATATTAGAAATCCATTGCATTATTTTTTTTCTGTAATGTAAGAATGTGTCTCAAATCCAAAGAGAATATCTCTTGGGAATACGCTCTGCCTTTGAACTGTGTGAAAACCACTTACAAAATTTGGGGGAATCCTGTGTTGAATTAGGTAGCCAAGATCAGCTATTACTATGGTACTGATAGTAAGTATGGGAAGGGGATCTGGAAATGAGATTTAAAATGCCAGGTTACTTTAAACAGCAGTTTAATAACAAGAAAAATTCAGCTATTGTTTTTTCTTCATCGTTATGTTAGGTACTTGGGAAGGCTTTTTATTTTTATTTGCTTTTCAGAGGAATGATATTCTTATTTTACAGATAAAGCAAGATATTTAGTTAGGCTTTGAGTTAGTTAGGCTTTAGGCTTTAATTAGGCTTGACAACTTTCTATTTTTAAAAATCTCAGTATGGTTTTCAGGTCTAATTCTTGAACTGTCTCTTTTGGTCTTGACTTTGTTTTCAGAGAAATAGCAGAGATAAGCTTTTCATTTAATTGTAATAAAATACTGCCCTAAAGAAGAATGAAATATGATTTTTTTTACTGGTTTATATAGAAAAGCATATAACTGTAATAATATTTTAACTATAGTTTGTATAGACCATACTCATTTAAACTCTATGCAAATCTTTGTTACTTCAGGGCAAATAAGCTACAAAACCATAATGTGTGGTGTAGTAAGCACACACCATAAATTTGATAATCGTACTTGTGAATTCATCATATTTTATATAGGAAATTGCCATAGCTTATGAATAGTAATGTGCAAATGACGTGAAAAAAATGTTGTCACATTCTTGAACGTTTAGTGATTTTAATGCTACTGTATTATTTCATTCTGTGCCAAGTTGCGTTGATTCAGAAGTGAAGATATTAAAGTAGCAGAAATTTTACATTGGCTTTAATGTGTGAAGTTTCTATAATTCCCCACGTATCTGGAATGTTAATATAAATACTTCTTTTGTGGGGCAGCAGGAAACATGCTGCCCAGACTACACATGTTACCCAGTGAGGCCTGCCTCTGCGGTTCAGAGAAATACAAGTGGGAGGCTGCCTTCAGTGAAAGTGAAAAAAGGCATTTGTTTAGCTGCATGGCAACACAAATATTTCACTTAGTGAGGACTGACAATGCATCTCATTATGTAAGTGGGTGCCAGCTTGTAAAAAATTTCTGTTTAATTTTCCATATTAGTTAAAGGTGCTTGTGCTTAACTCTTTGAAGCCTGGCATCCAAGTCCCCTTCTTCCTTAACCCACAATGTACACTTTTTGTCTACCACTGCTTTCTTTAATCCTAAAATAATAGATGAGAGAGAGCCAAGGATATCTGGCCCATTGAATGCTGTAAGGAATATGTGAGGAAGCCTGCCAGATTCAAGCCAGCTTCAGGGTAGACATTTGTCACTTCTTTTCCATTTCTCTTATTCCTGATGCCCTTTTCTTAACACTAATTGTTACGTTCTGCCTTGATGGTAGAAGCATTTGATGGTATTTGTTTTGAGTTACTTTGTGGTGCCAGGTTCTCAAGATCATAATTCTTGATCTTTAATTCTTCAGTCTTCTCTTACAGTGCATTTGGATCGCAGGCTATTTTTGCTTTTTGTTTTGTTAGAAAGCAGAGGAAAATAAATTAATGATAACTACTACATTACTTGTTTAGAATTATTTTATGGATTTTGATTTGAAGGAGGTAAAGAAATACTTTCTACTTACGTAGTATTTGAGATCAAATCTCTTTGTTCTTTGACATGATCCCTATCTTCTGGGCATCAATTTTAATAGCTTTACTGGGATGTAATAGTGTAAGCAGATGGATACATTTTTAGATGTTGTTGACAGTACCATAAAATGAAAGATTCTCAGCATTCATAAGCATAGATGGATATACAAGGACCGACTCGATGAATATCCCAGGAAATGCACATTTTTCTTTCATATTTTCATCATGCGTTTTAAAGCTCTGACATCAGGAGTTTCAGTTTGTTTGGATAACATTTCAAAATGATTTACCCATTGAGTGAAAGCTTGTTACAGAATAAACTTAAGAGAAATAATTTATAATGGGCAAAGTACTTAAAAATTATAAAACCAAGAGAGTTAAAAATGGAGATCACTTTGAATTAAAAAACTGGAAGCGTTCAAATTGTGGGCAATTTCTTTGTACTAGTATCTGCATAAGTTTAGGGCATTGTACTTTGTGGGTATACTAATATCTATCTTATCAAAGTTGTTGGGGCATTTAGCTTTTTAAAAATAAGAATATATTCAAGTATGAGAATTAGAAGTGTATTCTAAAATAGAATTTTTTTTCCCTCCAAATTAAGTTGTTGGAAATTTGTAGTAAAGTGTTTTTCTCCTCCTGCTCCCCTCTACTGTATTCTGGTTCTTATCCTATTCCATCTTTCTTTATTTTTAGTGTAGACTTTAGTCCTCTTGGAGAAGAGAATCCTTTTAAATCCTCCAAACTGTGGCATCATCTGTTAGGCAGAAGCCTAAACTGGCTGGGGACTGTAAATGCCCGCTAAGAATCTTCCTGACCTCTTTACCACTTACTAACCCCATAGTAGTTGTGTATTTTTGCCGAATTAAGTCACATTCTAGCCCGGTGTATGCTCTTTCAGATAGGAAATGCTATATGCCACTGGTTGATGGGATGGGCCAGGAGTGTGGATGGGCTCATAGGCATTGCAGTTGCATTGCAGTTACGATCTGGATGGAATCCAAAGTAAATATTTTGCCATTAGCTTTCTCATCAATTTGATAATCGTTGGCTTCAAGGGGCCAATATGTAGATTTTTTTTGAAAGCATATTTGAATTTTTCAGTTCTACATCTTATTGTGTAGTTTCTTCTCATCAAAAGCAGCTCACTTCCTCTCTTCAAGCAGAACAATACTTCAGCTTTCCCAGCAAGTCTTGCTTTATTTAGAGTAGGTGAATTGGTCCAGTATCAACAGCACAAATATGGGTCATCAGATTCACATAAGCAGTTCTGACCCTTCATTTGATGGTTCAGAGTGAGAGGTAGAAGACCTTGTTTTTATAACATATTTGTCTCTGTGTCTGCCACTCTACCCATCCAGTTGCTAGCTCAGATTTAGAGTATTTGGTTAGTGGCTCTATGGGACCCCACTGCTCTGCCACAAATCCTATAGCCCCCATAGCCTTCTGGTTTTTTGTCACTTACAGTACTTGGCAGATAAACAGTAAGCATCCAGTAAATATTTGAGGGATGAGTAATTGAGTAGATCAGTGAGAAAAGTAGAGATTTTGACAAGAGAAGATGGTGTAAATTTCTTGAAACAAGTAACTGGGAACGATTTAGTGTTGTGGACACTTGAAGCTCAAATTCTGGGTTTAACTGGTAGCATGTTGAAATAAGGAGTCCCTATTTTAAAAAGTTTTGGACATGGTTTTACTTCTCTAGCTGATACAAGTTAGCCATCAGTTGTTTCCAAGGATTTTCAGGTGACATCCAGGTTTCCAAATTTGATATTTTGGAAGGCAGTGAGATCTTTTGAAATGTCATACTTGGAAAACTGACTAGGTTTCTGAATAAATAATTTTATAGTACTAGAGAAATTACCAGATATCTTGGAAAAATCCTGTAACTATATGAAGTTTTATACTTCCTTTGCTAAGGAATAATGCTAGAAGCATGAGGCTGACCATAAGGAAAAGTTGGCATGTCGATCTACAGGAAGCTTGGTAGGAGGTTCTCTTTTTCTGGGCACGCATTTTCTTTCTATTAAGTCTTATTATGAATTCCAGTCTGCGCTTGTTTCTAAATGTGAAGGTGGGTTTTTCAAACTGACTACATTATACATGACAGTGTCTCCTGCTCTCCTTTAACCAACTGTTGTGCTAGCAACTTATGGAGAAAACTTTGTGATCATGCTCACTGCAGGGAGAGGTAGGCTAGTGGAATGAGTATGTGTTCTTTAAATAGCAACATATTGGGAAAAAAATCTCTTGGGAAGTCACATGTGCTGAATTTAATGCTTTATGTTTAAAATCAAGGTACTATCCCCAAATTCCATTAGCCTTCCTCAAGGCTTTACTCTTTTAACCCAGCAACTTATATTGTCAGGAGACATTATTTTTCCCTAGGTTCTTTTTACTGTTATTTTGCTCAATGCCATACCATTTATACTGACATAATCTTGAGGTTTGCTGATGTCCTTTATGATCAATCGCTTATTCTGCCTGTGTTATTTTTGTGTTAAATACAAAATAAAAAGAATGATATATTTGCATAAATCGTATATATTTTATTTGCTGGACACAAGGTGACAAAGGCCTAATTATTTTTTATGGTGAAGAGAGAAAGATTTTACCTGAATAGTTAGGAAATTAATGTATAAGTCTAGCCTCTCAAACATTAAAATGTACTTTCTATTAGGTGTGGGAGGCTCACTTCATATATTATTTCTCATCTGCTGAAATGTAAGTAATAAAAAATTGAGCATGCATCTTGGGTATCTTTGGCATGTAATGCCTGACACAGATAGTATGTAAAGAGTCTCATTCTTTTTACATTGTGAACATGATGACTGCCAAAGTATTCTAGCATGCATTATTTATAACTTTCAAAATCTTTTAATTTTAGTAATGCAATGTATTGAAAAGGTGTAGGATAGTAAAAGTAGCTTGTATTAATAGTATATATTCATCTAAATTTTTTTGGATGCCTTTGAGCTAATTGGTATAGAAGCAGTGTGTATTTTTCTGGTATATTTCATATCCTTCCTCTCTGTAAAACACTTCTAACAAACATATTTACTTGTAGGATTTATTTCCATGTATTAAGGCCCACTCCTATAGTCTTCTCTGATTTCACTTCATTTGTACTCCCATAGTATTTTGCATT
The DNA here is from genome assembly GCF_032405125.1 of Capricornis sumatraensis. Classification (NCBI taxonomy): domain Eukaryota; kingdom Metazoa; phylum Chordata; class Mammalia; order Artiodactyla; family Bovidae; genus Capricornis; species Capricornis sumatraensis. The sequence continues at coordinate 37,932,728 of NC_091084.1, forward strand.
TCTCTTTTTGTACTTTTTTATAATTTGTCTTTTTTAGTAATTTCTGTGGATATTCCTTAGTTTCTAATCAAAAGTGGTTTTGGGGGAGCAGGGATATCAAGTCAAATTCATCTTAAATAACTTACATGACCGCATAGTACCTACTATTCAGTAAGCACTCATTATATACTTATTGAGTTAATTAAAAATTGAAAAAATCCACACTCTCAATCCTTTTAATAAGTTAGCTAATATGTGTTGCTTTTCTTAAATTTAGCTTCTCTTATATATGTTGATTGCTTATACTGTTTCTATGTTATCCTGGAAGTTAGAGAAGTAATTTCTTGAATTAGCAAACAAGTTGAATAAAACATTAAAAAATGTGAAGTTATTTATTGTGGGGCCCTGAGCAAAATCTGGTGCATGTGATGTTGGGGCAGGAAAAGAACTGACATGCCACCCTCACCATTACTGCTCATGTTTCTTTTATTCACCTTTGGAGTGGGGACTGTGCTTGTTTTTTTTATTTTTTCGTATCATCTCCAGCACAATAAGTTGCTCATAGTCAGTGATCTGAACATATGCATAAAATGAATATTGCCTTTGATGCTTCAACTACTCTTTGCCCTTTCATTCTCTCCTGACTTTATGTACATTTATACTTTCCTTCCATTTTCTCAGGTAAAAATCCTTCTTTCACTGAAGTATATGATGATAACATTCAAGATACAAATGGACAATAATAGTTTCAGTTCAGTTGCTCAGTCGTGTCCGACTCTTTGCGACCCCATGTATTGCAGCACGCCAGGCCTCCCTGTCCATCACCAACTCCCGGAGTTCACTCAGATTCACGTCCATCGAGTCAGTGATGCCATCCAGCCATCTCATCCTCTGTCATCCCCTTCTACTGCCCCCAATCCCTCCCACCATCAAAGTCTTTTCCAATGGACCGAAGTCTTTTCTTTTGGAGCCCCCAAAATAAAGTCTGACACTGTTTCCACTGTTTCCCCATCTATTTCCCATGAAGTGATGGGACCAGATGCCATGATCTTCGTTTTCTGAATGTTGAGCTTTAAGCCAACTTTCTCACCCTCCTCTTTCACTTTCATAAGAGGGTTTTTAGTTCTTCTTCACTTTCTGCAATAAGAGTGGTGTCATCTGCATATCTGAGATTATTGATATTTCTCCCGGAAATCTTGATTCCAGCTTGTGCTTGTTCCAGCCCAGCATTTCTCATGATGTACTCTGCATTTAAGTTAAATAAGCAGGGTGACAATATACAGCCTTGACGTACTCTTTTTCCTATTTGGATCCAATCTGTTGTTCCATGTCCAGTTCTAACTGTTGCTTCCTGACCTGCATATAGATTTCTCAAGAGGCAGGTCAGGTGGTCTGGTATTCCCATCTCTCTCAGAATTTCCCACAGTTTATTGTGATCCACACAGTCAAAGGCTTTGGCATAGTCAATAAAGCAGAAATAGATGTTTTTCTGGAACTCTCTTGCTTTTTCCATGATCCAGCAGATGTTGACAATTTGATCTCTGGTTCCTCTGCCTTTTCTAAAACCAGCTTGAACATCTGGAAGTTCACAGTTCACATATTGCTGAAGCCTGGCTTGGAGAATTTTGAGCATTACTTTACTAGCATGTGAGATGAGTGCAATTGTGCGGTAGTTTGAGCATTCTTTTGCATTGCCTTTCTTTGGAATTGGAATGAAAATTGACCTTTTCCAGTCCTGTGGCCACTGCTGAGTTTTCCAAATTTGCTGGCATATTGAGTGCAGCACTTTCACAGCATCATCTTTCAAGATTTGAAACAGCTCAACTGGAATTCCATCACCTCCACTAGCTTTTTTTTTTTTTTAATTAATTTATTTTAATTGGAGGCTAATTACGTTACAATATTGTAGTGGTTTTGCCATACACTGACATGAATCAGCCATGGGTGTACATGTGTTCCCCATCCTGAAACCCCTCCCACCTCCCTCCCCATCCCATCCCTCTGGGTCATCCCAGTGCACCAGCCCTGAGCACTCTGTCTCATGCATCGAACCTGGACTGGTGATCTGTTTCACATATGCTGATATACATGTTTCAGTGCCATTCTCTCAAATCATCCCACCCTCACCTTCTCCCACAGAGTCCAAAAGCCTGTTCTATACATCTGTGTCTCTTTTGCTGTCTTGCATACACGGTTATTGTTACCATCTTTCTAAATTCCATATATATGCATTAGTATACTGTATTGGTGTTTTTCTTTCTGGCTTACTTCATTCTGTATAATAGGCTCCAGTTTCATCCACCTCATTAGAACGTATTCAAATGTATTCTTTTTAATGGCTGAGTAATACTCCATTGTGTACATGTACCACAGCTTTCTTATCCATTCATCTGCTGATGGACATCTAGGTTGCTTCCATGTCCCAGCTATTATAAACAGTGCTGTGATGAACATTGGGGTACACGTGTCTCTTTCAATTCTGGTTTCCTCGGTGTGTATGCCCAGCAGTGGGATTGCTGGGTCATAAGGCAGTTCTATTTCCAGTTTTTTGAGAAATCTCCACACTGTTCTCCATAGTGGCTGTACTCGTTTGCATTCCCACCAACAGTGTAAGAGGGTTCCCTTTTCTCCACACCCTCTCCAGCATTTATTGCTTGCAGACTTTTGGATCACAGCAATTCTGACTGGCGTGAGGTGGTATCTCACTGTGGTTTTTTTTTTTTCCTTTATTTTAATTTACAATACAGTAATGGTTTTGCCATACATTGACATGAATCCACCACGGGTGTACATGCGTTCCCAAACATGAACCCCCCACCCACCTCCCTCCCCATAACATCTCTCTGGGTCATCACTGTGCACCAGCCCCAAGCATGCTGTATCCTGCATCAGACATAGACTGGCGATTCGATTCTTACATGATAGTATACATGTTACAATGCCATTCTCCCAAATCATCCCACCCTCTCCCTCTCCCTCTGAGTTCAAAAGTCCGTTATACACATCTGTGTCTTTTTTGCTGTCTTGCATACAGGGTCATCATTGCCATCTTTCTAAATTCCATATATATGTGTTAGTATACTCTATTGGTGTTTTTCTTTCTGGCTTACTTCACTCTGTATAATCGGCTCCAGTTTCATCCATCTCATCAGGACTGACTCAAATGAATTCTTTTTAATGGCTGAGTAATACTCCATTGTGTATATGTACCACAGCTTTCTTATCCATTCATCTGCTGATGGACATCTAGGTTGTTTCCATGTCCTGGCTATTATAAACAGTGCTGCGATGAGCATTGGGGTACATGTGTCTCTTTCAATTCTGGTTTCCTCGGTGTGTATGCCCAGCAGTGGGATTGCTGGGTCATAAGGTAGTTCTATTTGCAATTTTTTAAGGAATCTCCACACTGTTCTCCATAGTGGCTGTACTAGTTTGCATTCCCACCAACAGTGTAGGAGGGTTCCCTTTTCTCCACACCCTCTCCAGCATTTATTGCTTGCAGATTTTTGGATCGCAGCCATTCTGACTGGTGTGAAGTGGTACCTCATTGTGGTTTTGATTTGAATTTCTCTGATAATGAGTGATGTTGAGCATCTTTTCATGTGTTTGTTAGCCATCCGTATGTCTTCTTTGGAGAAATGTCTATTTAGTTCTTTGGCCCATTTTTTGATTGGGTCGTTTATTTTTCTGGAATTGAGCTGCATAAGTTGCTTGTATATTTTTGAGATTAGTTGTTTGTCAGTTGCTTCATTTGCTGTTATTTTCTCCCATTCAGAAGGCTGTCTTTTCACTTTGCTTGTATTTTCCTTTGTTGTGCAGAAGCTTTTAATTTTAATTAGATCCCATTTGTTTATTTTTGCTTTTATTTCCAGAATTCTGGGAGGTGGATCATAGAGGATCCTGCTGTGATTTATGTCGGAGAGTGTTTTGCCTATATTCTCCTCTAGGAGTTTTATAGTTTCTGGTCTTACATTTAGATCTTTAATCCATTTTGAGTTTATTTTTGTGTGAGGTGTTAGGAAGTGATCTAGTTTCATTCTTTTACAAGTGGTTGACCAGTTTTCCCAGCACCACTTGTTAAAGAGATTGTCTTTACTCCATTGTATATTCTTGCCTCCTTTGTCAAAGATAAGCTGTCCATATGTGTGTGGATTTATCTCTGGGCTTTCTATTTTGTTCCACTGATGTATATTTCTGTCTTTGTGCCAGTACCATACTGTCTTGATGACTGTGGCTTTGTAGTAGAGCCTGAAGTCAGGCAAGTTGATTCCTCCAGTTCCATTCTTCTTTCTCAAGATTGCTTTGGCTATTCGAGGTTTTTTGTATTTCCATACAAATCTTGAAATGATTTGTTCTAGTTCTGTGAAAAATATGGCTGGTAGCTTAATAGGGATTGCATTGAATTTGTAAATTGCTTTGGGTAGTATACTCATTTTCACTATATTGATTCTTCCAATCCATGAACATGGTATATTTCTCCATCTATTAGTGTCCTCTTTGATTTCTTTCACCAGTGTTTTATAGTTTTCTATGTATAGACCTCCACTAGCTTTGTTCGTAGTGATGCTTTCTAAGGCCCATTCACATTCCAGAATGTCTGGCTCTAGGTGAGTGATCATACCATTGTGATTATCTGGGTCATGAAGATCTTTTTTGTACAGCTCTGTGTATTCTTGCCACCTCTTCTTAATATCTTCTGCTTCTGTTAGATCTATACCATTTCTGTCCTTTATTGAGCCCATCTTTGCATGAAATGTTCCCTTGGTATCTCTAATTTTACAGTTTGACATTATTGCTTAGAAAAATGTAAAAAGAAACATTAAAATAAGATTCTTGATCTTCTTTCTATCCTTCCTGCCATTTAAGGATTCATAATTGCAATCAATTTGGTCTTTTTACTTGGCAAACCTTAAGTGCCAAGGTCAAAGTTGGCACTGATTTCTCTCTAATTCTTATAGATTGCACGTGTTCCTCAGATTAAAAAGCCTCAGATCTTAAGTCTCTTGGGTATTGATATTCTCATTAGGAAATTATCATGTTCAGAAGTTAAGGTGCTAACTAGTTCAACAAGAGTAAGGTCTTCATTAGAACTATTTTGAGAACAAGTCAATGTTGTGAAAGTCTTAATCTTTAAGAGTTCTTGCAGACAATAGCACATTTGGGATGGCATGCACAGTTAGTTGCATGAGTGGATCTGAGGTAGTGGATTTTGAAGTTTTATTATCTATCATTCTGAAGGATTTCTCTTTTCCTCTAATGACCTCCAACTTTGCAGCCCACATCAAATAAAATTTAAAATAAATAAAATTTCTGGGAAAAGCCTGTTTCTAATATCCATTCCTTTCTTCTTACTATAACCTTTCTATGTGGTGATCTCGCTCTCTTTTCACTCACTCACTGTCTATTTACTTCCCCTACCCAAACCTGCTCACAAGTTAGTATACTGTAGTGGTCACATGTGAGTGAGTGAGTGAAGTCACTCAGTTGTGTCCGACTCTTTGTGACCCCATGGATGGTAGCCTACCAGGCTCTGCAATCCATGAGATTTTCCAGGCAAGAATACTGGAGTAGGCTGCCATTTCCTTCTCCAGGGGATCTTCCCAACCCAGGGATTGAACCTGGGTCTCCTGCATTGCAGACAGATGCTTTACTGTCTGAACCACTAGGGAAGCCCAGTACACCTTCATTATTATTATTATTTGGTTAAATTTAAAAATCATATTTATATTAAAACAATAGGAAAAATTTGGTTTCACATTGTTGTTCAGTCACTCAATAGAATTTTTCTTTTTTAATCTGTGAATATGTGTTCTTGGCAGATTTTCTGAACCATCTAGGATTATTAGGATTAAAACATATTTATTCTTGATGGATTTTCATTTATACTATAAAATTAGTTATTATTTAATAGATTTTTGCATTTGTGTTCATAAATGAGATATTTTTAATTTTCCCTTTTTATAATGTCTTCTTTTTGGAATCAAGGATATTCTGACTTTATAAAATGAGTTGGAAGTCATATACATCTTAGTGTGAAAAGAACTCAGTATTACCTCTACTAGAGACATTTAAGTTTAAACTCTAAGTAGGAGGAAAAATATTTTATCTTTAAAATATTTTGAAACATCAACCTAAGATAGCTGCTTTTTGGTGGAGAGGGTTGTGAATTTTTGGGGGAATTTGGGGATAGAGAAAATGTTGATGAGGCATGGAAGTTGCCTGTATAGTCTGTGTCATAGCAGTGCAATTACTTTGGTGTTTATCTCTGAATATTTTTGGCAGACCTGTGGGGTGATCAGTGGGATAAGAGGAGAGCAGGTTGATGACATTGATTAGGGAATATATTATCAGAGAATGCTTAACTGAACACTGAAAAAGTCTCCCAAACCAAATGTGGAGCTGAACATGACTGAGATTTAAATACATTCCAATTAGTCTATTTATGTCCTTAGTGCCCTTTAATAGGCAAAGTGATAGAGCTTCTCTTTCAGGCCCCACAATTACCCCATTGGTTGCATTAAGCCATTTATGACATCTTTCTTCCTCCAAGTTTCTCCTTGGAGTTAATTTTAGTCAGATTTTTATCTCTGTAAAAATGTCTGAGAAGTTAGGTGTGGCTCCACATATAATTCAATCTATGTTTCATCTCATTTTATCCTATGAAAACAGTTCAACACAAATGTTAAAAACTCCCAAGTTTGGGCTTTCTGAGTATCTGGTATGACTACTGATGCAGTTTCTTACCAAAGAGGTGCTTACTTTCTTCTGTCCTTATCTATTCTTCTAAATGTATCACAATTTAATTAAACAGAGAGCTTTTGAGCACTTACTGTACACCAGGTACTAGATACTCAAAGACTACGTTCTTCAGGAGTTCGAGCTTTCCTTTTTCATCCTTGTTCTCTAGGGCCCTTTCCTTTTCTGATATTGAGTTGCTTTTGTTTTTTTCTTTTTGCCTTTCTGTCAAAACAAAGAGACTTTAAAAGAAACTTTTGAGTTAAACTCAAGCTGCTTCTATTGAGAAGAATTAGTACAGCTCTCTGAACTTGGGCCTATTGTTTATTTAGAACCCAGTGTTAATGAGGGCACAATGCTTGTCTTGATTCTTATATGGACCCTATTAGCTTTGCTCTGTTCCATGGCCTTGGATCACTGCTATAATGATTAATACTTGCTGAAGACCAGGTGAGAAGATTTGGTTGATCAAAATATTAGAAAACCAGTGCAAACTGCATTCTTGTCAGGTATCATTCTTGTTTATGAAAGACAAATGATAATTGAGGGCATCACTTTTAAACAAAATTATTACTGAAATGAGTTGTACAGGAATGTGGAAAAACAGAAGGGGATTAAAAGGCATTTTATTATGCTATTTTTTCCCCCCTGTTCTTCATTAATTGTGTAATTCTTAGGCTAGTTTTCTCCATGTCATTTAGTTTCCTTTTTAATATCTTTGGTTCCAAGATTGAGCTCTGCTGGCCTTTCTTTCTTTCTTGTTCTTTGGGTGTTAGCGCCAGCATCGGCAGCACTCATTGTCAGTGCTGGCTTGAATGAAGGAATGGCTGAAGGCTCCTTTTGGAGACCCATTTCACTGGTTATTTTAATTGCTCACAGCGATAATGGTTGAGTGATGCTATATAGGATAGTATCTCCTTTGCCACAGGGTTTAGGAATTCTGCCCAGTAATCACTCTTTCTCCTAATGGATGAGCGTTTCTGCATGGAAAGACTGGTAACTGGCTCTAGGTATCTCCCTAGAACTATGTCTAAGGCCCCTGCCATATTAACTATGGGAAATTTATGTAGCCACCATGAATACTTCATTGATTTTTTGCTTCATATGGCCAGAAATAGAGAATTTGTAGAATTTAAAATTAGTTTCTTAATTATCTTATCCTAGGACATACTCTGTCATATAGCCCTGTGAGAGCAAAGATTTTCTTTGCTTTCCTTTTTCACAGTCAGAGAAATTAGAAAAATAATAGGGATATGAGTGCTAAAGGGTCTGGCTTCAGGAAATTTTTTTTTAAAGCACTGCTATTGTATCTATGTCTGCTGTGCTGAAGGACTGTGATATACTGTATGCTGATATTCTGTGAAGTGGAACATTTATGCTTTCTGACATGTAGTGAAGAAAATTCTGGGTACAGCATCCACTAGGTATTTCCTCAGACTTAGCTGCTTCTCTGGATGGAAGTGAGGCTTCTGAGATAGAGGTTTGTAGTTTTGAAACTTTTAATCAAAGAATAACTGAGTCACAACAAGTTGGTAAGCAAAAATAAATGGTGAAGGTCATATTTTAGGATTAACTTTGTAATTTTTAAGTTGGAAATCAATGGATATAAGTGAGGTGAGGTTGTTAATTATTTTCTTTTAAAATATTTTTGCCACTTATTGAAATAAAAATATCAGTTTTGAGTAGCCATCTAGATTAAATTAGTTAAAAAGGAACAAAGCAGAAACTTCTACTTAGGAATTTTGGGAATCATCAAAATGACCTGGACTTCTTACTAAGATAGATTGTCTTAAAGGCCCCAATTCTTCTTAATCCTTCTTTATATCTGTGACCTTTGCCATGAGACTCTAGAGTGCCCTTTCTACTCTGGATAGGGCATTCTGTCTTGCCTCTTGCTTCTGGGATCCATCACTTAACTTGCTTTGGCCAATGGCATGTTAGTAAATGTGATGCAAGCAGAAGTTTGCAAAAAGCATTTGTGCATTTCTATTTACACTCTTCTCCTTGTCTGTCCACAAGAGAGGAGAAAGCCTGGGCCCATATGCTGAAGGATGAGATATATAGAGTGGAGTCACAATACTCTAGTTGTCCTATCAAAGGCCATTCTAGGCCAGCCAAAGGCCAGCCAACTGTAAGATATGTTGGTGAGCTCAGTTAAAGGCAGAAGAAATACCCAGCTAGTCTTCAAACACATGAACTAAACAATGCTTTTTTAAGCCACTGAGTTTCGGGGTGGTTTGAACCTGCAACATTCTTGTGGCTATAGAGAAGTGAAGCAACCTCAGGTGATTTTAGAGACTCAACTGAGCAAATGTCACAGATGATCCTGAGATTTTTCTTGTTGTTCCAAAAACAATATATGTTTCACATTGATTTCAAGAAACTAGTAGATCCAGCCACTCAGTGATACTTGGGTAAGATTTGATTTAAGGTGGAATATGTTTTCTTGGCAGGTTGACTTTTGGAACTCTGGAAATAACCCCTCTTCCAAGAATGTTTTGTTGTTTAGTCACTAAGTGGTGTCTGACTCTTTGTGACCCCATGAACTGTCACCTGCCAGTCTCCTCTGTCCATGGGATTTCCCAGACAAGAATACTGGAATGGATTGCCATTTCTTTCTCCAGGGGATCATTCCAACCCAGTAATCGAATCTGCATCTCCTGCTTGGCAGGTGAATTTTTTTTTTTTGCCACTGAGCCACCTGGGAAGACCCACCTAATGTATATATTCAGCTAATTTTTGTCAGACTTACAGGGGCACAGAATCATTCAGTCCATAAAGAAAGACAAGGCAGAAAATGAAAGTAGTACAAGTAATCGAGTTAAATTCATATGATAAGAAACACAAATGCCAATATATCCTTTTTCCAGAGCAAATTTTGACTAGAGGGAAGGGTGGTGGTGGGTGGAGAAAGTAAAACAGGGGAAGTATGAGGCTAGGAAAAGGAAACCTGGATTTCCTTTGGATCATTTAGAGACAGTGTAGTATAAGAGTAAATGCGATTGAAGACTGAGCTTTAAAACCTTAACTCCCATTTTTGTACTCTGTAAGTGCAATATATTAGAGTGAGGGAAAGAGCTGAGGAAAAGAGCAAAGAGATAGTGTTGTTAGGGGCATGGTAGTTTAATTCTTTGTGCTTTGAAATCAAAAGACTATTGTCTTTTCTATTTTCAGCCTCTTTATATAGTATTGCTATTTCATTCACTTTCTTTTGTGGTAGAAATAAGTCTGCTTTTTAGTGAATATATAAAAAGTAGCTGACTCAGAATCAGAGGCACCTGGACCAAGGCAGGGCATCACTGAACATATCTTAACAGTTATGGCCCTGCATTCATCTGGACCTGTACTCAGAGAAGGGGTGCTGCTGCATGGGGGATCTGTACTTGGTTAATTCATCATATTACTTGGAAAGGTCCTATTATTTTGCACAGCAGTGTGGTCACCTGGCGGTAGGTCATTAGCATTTTAGTCTTCTTTTCTGCACAACAATGTACAACATGCTAATTAGAGGGTTCTGAAAGCTAAGTAACCTGTTTTAAAATCAGACATTTTAATTTGCAGCTTTAATGGCTGTTTTTATAATAACTGGCTTTATTGGGGGTAAAAGCACTTCTCCTGTTCCACTAGCAAGGCCGAGTATAACAGAAGCTGACAAAATTAAAAACCTCATAATGCGACCTTTGCCTGGGATAAAAGGCTGTTTCATAACAATTTCCTTTTGTTCTTTGTTTAAGCCATTACTCTAAAAGGAGCCTCCGATTAATCTAAGTAAATGCATCATTACAGTACTAATCCATGTCCTTCTGTCAGTGTCTGTTTTAATTAAATAAGAAATGCTAGCAGAAAGATATCACGCACAAAGCTGTGATTGGAGAAAGCAGCGCTGGTTGATCAGGGAAAGATTAAAAAGGGCTTTACTGTTTTGTCCATTTGCATAGCTCCAGATGCCACAGTGTTTCAGGTTGAAAGAAAACTTACAAAAGAGTTTAACACATTTCACTCTTATAGATTTAAAATAATGGGATTTACCAATGAAATTCTAATCATCCAATTTATCACATGTTAGACATTCCAAAGCAAGGAGCAGAACAGCTTGGGGTGTGTCTTTTAAACCTTTTATGCAATGTTGTATTGTATCTGTGAAAACATACCTGCCCAATTTGCATGTGTTTCTTCTTATTTTGGGTGACATTGATGGTGAAATCTGATTGTGGATAAATACAATGTGATTTTCCCCCTCTTTTTATGGTATCTTGCAACTTCTAACCTATGCCTTTTTTTTTAAAAAAAAAATGGTTTTCTGTTGATAATATGTTAGGAATTTGGGTACTTAATTGGCTGTTAACAAAGAAAAGCAAGTTTAATAAACACTCAAAAAATGCACGTATCTAGTTATTATTGCTACACTGAAATGCAGAAACTCTCCTTAGCAGTAGAGTTGCAGAATTCCCGTGGTGAGGGCTTTCTTCATATACGGGCCATTATTTGATGTAATGAAAAGAGAAAGTGTGCAACAGTGAGATTGTTAATTAATTTAGCCTAACAAGATGAAGATAAATGAAGCAAAGAACAGATTGAATGAAGCAAGAGGTCTTATTTACAATTTAATACATTTTTATATAATGCAGATCTCACCTGTTAAAAAACAAACAGACCCCATCTCAAATCCCTATTCACAAAAAAGTATATTCCCTCCCACCACAATTCAACCCTAAAATCCTGACCTGACTTTATAGAAAACATGTACTGTGACTCCCATTTCGAAGACACTTTTACAGTGTGTAAACAGTGTGTGCTATGAATTTTACACTAGTTAACCTTTAACTTCAGTATTTTATTTTTCTTGCTATAGAACTGGGATGACCATGAGAATAATTATCCAGAAACCTTCGGATTTTTTCTCCATGTTATCTATCCTGAGACACCTTGGCACGGTTATTTAATAATTATTTTATTTTAATCCTCTTTTTACCAAAGGAAAGAAGCCCAAAAGTGAGGGGGAAAAAGGAGCTGTGAGCCTTTTTACGTGTGCTTGAATCTGTAGCGATTGTGCTGAATTCCTAAATTAGCATTATTTTTAAGTCTTTCTTCGGAGATTAATGAGCTTTACCCAGTATTTGACCTTTTATCATTCTTGCTTTCTGCTCAGAAGTACTTCCTTCCTTCCTACAGTAGCTAGAAAAGACCGTCTCTTATCTTATGTTACTGTAGGCAGTGGTAACAGGGCTCTCTACAAATGGTGTTATTATGGTCACTATGTTTTTATCTCAGGGGTCACGAACAAATCCATGCAACTGCTTCTAAGGATTTCAATAAATAGGACTTTTTATCCAGACAATCGCCTTTTATGTTACTTTTAAACAAAACTACTAGTCCATCAAGAGTTTCAAAAGAAAACAATTCTACAGAGTGCCGGTATGGGCCGCACAGACCAATCATCATGGCACCCATTCTCCAGTCCTTTATTTTTCAAGTCCACAACAATAGGTTGTTGATTCAATGGACAAGACCAGAACAATTAAGTTCTCTGTTTAGCAGCAGTGCAGCATTTTAATGCCCTTCTCTAATAATGGTCTCATTATTGTTATTCTAAGACTGGGCCTCAGGAGGAGGAATATTTGCTGGAGGTACGTCATTATTTTGCAAATTTCGATTAGCTCATCATGTTGTCTGTAGTGTGAAAATCGTAGCTAATTAGGGCAGCCAGTTAGACTACCAGCTTTTGAGCTTATGAGTTAAAAGGTAGCATACTTGATAGGCCAGTGATGTGAAAAAGGTGGTAAAAAGGAGGATTAGAGCAGTTGCCTTAGTAACTCCAACTTCCATCTGTGAGGGAACAATGGACTTGTGTTTCTCCCCCACCTTGGTGTAAAAATTGGTTTTGTTTTGAAAGGACAGGGTTCTTTTTATGACAATCTGGAATTCAGCCCAACTGAGTATAGTTTTAGTTGTTAGGAGAGACCATTGGGGATAGGAAAGATGAAAGGTCATGGTGAGCTTCAAGGACATGAAAGGTTGTTGTCTCATGTAACAATGGTAGATTGTTTTTTTTTTTTTTCCCTAATATTTCTAGCCAGCCCCTAAGTCAGGTGATGGAACAAATACCTACAGTTTAGTCAGGTGAAACAGAAAAGGGAGGGGGAAGGAGAGGAGAAAAATGGGGTAAGAAAGAGTTCGTACTTTGTTTTTAAAAAAGGGGGAGGGGTAACTTCAATTTGCTTTTATTAAACGAAGTGATATTTCTCTGTCACTATCTCTGAGATTCCAGTGTGCTTTGGATGATTTGCCTCTGTGGGCCATCACATCTCTGGGAAGCTCTCCAATGTGTTAGAAAATGTGATTTAAGCTTTCTTCCTGAACTCCCAGGAGGACTAGTGATGCGATACTTAACAATAAATTTAGTTGTTGTAGCTTTCCCACATTATTGGTGTTCTTAAAAGGTTTTCCTTCAAAATGCACACTGAATAAAATGAATGATAAATATGAAAGAATTTGTTTCACCACTCTACAGGGTTTTATCATAAATTCTATGACTTTCATCACAGAAAGTTTACAGGAAACAGTTTAGATGTTGCTGCAATAGCAGCACAATTTTTTCTTTCTGTTCCTAAGAAAATGCCACAATTTTAAGAGCTATTGGAAGTTTTGTATTAAGAGGAGGTGATAAGGATTGAATATGGTGCTATTGCTTTAAAAGCCTGAAAACCAGATCACTCTCTCTGGATTTAAAATGCCTTTATTACAGCAAAATAAGTGCCTTCTGTTTCTCTTTCATATCAGTATTAAAACATTTGATATGTGTGCTTATATGGGAGCTCCTGTTTGTATATACGTGTGCATGTGTGTGTGTATGTGTGTGTTTAGAATCAGAAAGAGTATAGGAATACTAAGTTTTTAACCAGAAAGATCATCTTTTGATGATCAAAGGAACCTTCATATTTCTCCCTCTGTATTGTCCCCAAACAACCCTTGTGTAATTGAAGCTGGACTTGGTCCAGGGGGCTAGGGAGATTTTCAGATTCTTTGAATCCCAGGTCTTTGTTTTTTTTACTTTTTCTAGCCAACTGTCCTTATTGCTGTAGCTTTTCTTTTTCTGAGAAGCTGCATTCATTTAATTTATTGTAAATACTTCATAGACTTGAAACAATAGCATCATGAAATTGTGGCGTTTAAGGGCTTTTGAGATCATCTAGTTCAATTCTTGTATTTGCAAAATAAGAAAAGTGAGAGCAGAATGTTGAAATGACTTGCCCAAGGTAACTCAACTAGTTGAGGTAGACAAATAGATGCCATTTGCTATACTATTTAAATGTAAAAACTTGAAATCAAAGGAAGAATGGAGAAACATTATAGGAACATACTGAACTTTCCTTGTCTTTTAGTGGTTGAGGGAAATTGAAATAAGGCTAACATCAGGGGATGATGGTGGTGAGGTCACAATTCAGATCAGATTTTTCTTTCGTAACTTTTAAAGCTCCATTGTAAATAAATGAAACTTTTTTTTTTCCTGACAGCCACCACTCCACCCCGCAAAGAAAACCCCAGTATAACTGGGGAGAGATGTACCCTAAAGCTCTAGCATAGCATTCAGAAACTGTAAACTTTCTTGATCTAAGCACTGTGTGAAATACTTTCATACACATTATTATAATTTAGAATTTAAACACTTTTTCTTTCCTGAGTGGCAAATTAGTTAACTGTTCTGTTTTTTAGTTTTTGCAGCTATAGAAAGGAACCCGATGTTATTCAACTGTATTAGATATTGTGAGACGTAAGTCAGTAAATGATTGAAAAATGCAGTATACATTTGAAATTATATGAGTGAAAATTTGTGCTTTTTCTGAACAGATATCCTGAGGCAAGTATAAACCATAATATTTAGATCAGTGTGTATGATGTATTTTATTTTTGGAACAGATTAGAATATATTCAGAAAAGTTGGACTATAAAACATAAAGGATAAAATAAAATAACCTGTTATTTCATCTTTTTATTTCATAATTAAAAATATACTCCCTAGTAACATTTTGGTATATTTCATTTCAGTCTTTTATCTATGTGTGTATGAGAAGAAAGGACATATGTAGCTTGTTTACTGCCCTCTCTTCGATGCCCAGAACAGTATGTGGCTCAGAGTAGGTATTTGAAAAATAGTTGTCGGGGAAGTTAAAAAAAAAAAGCAAAATAGCATCATACTGCATATACATTTTTGTAATTAAAAAATACTTTTATTGGATTTTGCCATGTCTTCAAAAATGTGATTTTTTTCATGACCATATCATATACCATGTTTGTACCACAGTTTGTTTTACCATTTATTTATTTCCAACTTTTCACTATTATAATGTGAAAGTTAATTTATAAGGATGTCTTTCATCTATTATTAAAGTGATAAAAATTTTAAATTGATAAAAACCCTTTAGGATCATAGAGCTCCACCAAATCCCATCACTTCTTTCAAGTCTTAGCTTAGATGTTATCTTCTCTTTCCAGGTCAACCTTGACCACCGTGGTTTAAAATGTAGCCCTCCAAACATTTCTTAGCTCCCTAAGCATGTCTGTTGTTTTAAATAGCCTTTATCAACTTTTTATAATTTGTATGTCTTTTGAATTTTCCATTTCCCTCTTATATTTCCTAGAATGTAAGCTCTAGGCAGTGGAGAATTTTTTGCTATTTCTGTCAGTTATATTCCCCAGTGTCTTGAACAGTATCCAGAACATAGTTGATGTTCAACAATATTTGTTGAATACATTTATTGAAACTTAAAAAGATGGAAACATCTATTTTTTAAGTAAAGAATCAATCTCTGTGTTTTTCACATGAGCAACTCTCATCAACTAATCTGTGCACTACCGGCCAAGGAATTCTGTTTTCTCGATGTTCAATTGTACACATGTTCCAGTTACGTTAAATCATAGCACTTGACTGAATCTTGGGTAGGCTGTACTGGATACAGTCTAAATGTCTTGCAACAAATGTTTCCAGCTCTTGCCACTTGAAGTCACTCTGAACTCCAGCTTTAGGGAGATAGTTCTGGATGAGAAATATCACCAGTGTCACTCCAAATGATCCTTTTCCTTGTCTAGAAGTCCTTTTGGTAAGACTTCTAAGGTTTGGGTCTGATCTGAGTAAACTCTGGTTAACCTGATTACTTTTATTTTGGGATGATTTTACCTTATTCTGCTTCTGATATTGGTCCTTTTCTTGAAATTTCTTAGGGAAGACATTTTGCAAACTCCTGTTTACTTCTTTTGGTCTATACGGTTTATGTGTGCTGTGTGTACTGAGTCGCTCAGTCATGTCTGACTCTTGCGACCCCATAGATTGTAGTCTGCCAGGCTCCTCTGTCCATGGAATTCTTCAGGCAAGAATACTGGAGTGGGTTGCCATGCCTTCCTCCAGGGGATCTTCCTCACCCAGGGATTGAACCAGGTCTCCTCACCCAGCGACTGAACCAGGTCTCCTGCATTGCATTCATACTCTTTACCAACTGAGCTACAAGGGAAGGTATTTTTATTTAAAAATAGTGTAAAACAAAAAAAATCATCATTAATGTCCCTTGTGGAAAAGTGTTAATTATAATCTTTATAGACTAGCAATTTATATAGCTATAATAATAATCCCTTACCTTTAATGTTTATAGTTTTAAAGCTCTTTAGTAAATATGGCCTTAATTGTCAAAATAATCTTAGATGCACAGGGCATGTTTATTATACCCATTTAGGGACCATTGCACAGAAAAGTTTGGATACTTAACCTAAACCATAAATTTAGGAAGTGATAGAGAGACCACTAGAATCCAAGTCTTCGGAGTTCTACTAGTCCAGTACTGTGTTTCTTTTAGTCCTTTTACCTTCTCTCCAGGTTAAATAATCATCATTTTATTGATGTTTCTTAATAGATCCCATGAAAATAAAAGCAAATTATTAGAATTACACTTTTTTCCACTGTATTTTACCTTGTTTACTATTTCGATTCTCAAGGACTTTTCTTTAGTTTTCTATGGTTCTTCTTTTTCCGTAGTCATTATATTTTCCATTATTCTGACTATTAACATGGGCTTTTGTAGCAATTGTAAAGCCACTGACTTCCATGTGTGTCTTTTTCCCTTTTAGCGAGTTGTTCATTTCACATCTCTAGATAAGACTAAGCATGTTCTGTTGATCATAATAGGTATCGAGCAAACTTATAGGGGTCCATTGAGATGCAAACAGCCTTGGGAGAAAGTTCGTATAGTAGACAGTGCATTAGGTAAAAGATTGGACAATGAACACTATCAAGTGGAGTCCAGGTATGTAGAAGAGAGGTACAAAACACAAGATTAAAGTGTGAAACAGACAAAGCAAGAAAAATCTGAGGCAATTGGTAAGAGATTTAGGCAGCTAGGCTATAGACATCAAGCGGAGTTAAAGGACAGATTCCAGTTTCTGAGTAGTCTGCAAGTAGAGGGTTACCAAGTTCACAGCAGGGTCATGGTCTTAGATGGACTAGTGCACTCAGGTATAGCAAAACAAGTAGAATCTAGTATTGGAATGAAAGCAAAAAATTAGTCGAACTAGCAGCACATGATTAATTTCATTCTGAATTCCAAGAGATTGGGTTGGAGTCACTTTCAAATGAGGTCAGAAATGGTCCTAGAGCAGTGGCTCTCAAATTTTTAATATATGTAAGAATCACCTGGGGTGCTTTGGATTTCTGAAGCAGGGCCCAGGTGTATGCATCTTTAACAAGAGCCCCAGATTTTTTTCTGTTGCAAGTATCTACTGATCACATTTGTAGAAAATTGGCATAAAGCCTGAGATGGTACTTACAGTAGGTTAAGGGACCCAGTAATCACAAATCTTGAGAGAGGAAGCATTTAGATGTTGAAAGTCAGACCTTTCTACTAAGAGAAAAATGTATCTGTTTTTCTCAGAGCTGATTTGTATTTGTCTACATGTAAGAAGGCAGAAAACTTGGGCTGATATGTACTCTACTGATACGTATGTATTGTAAGCCTGTTATGTTTTTCTCCTTATGTATATTGTGTTTGTTACTTATTTATGACCTGAGTGCTTTTGTAATATCCAACATAAAGATTTGTACCTTTTAGTGTAAAAAAAGTAAGGCTGCCTGTTCTTTTGTACCTAATCTAAACTGTCTCTCATTTTTACTTTCAATTTGTTATCTGCATAATTTCTTTTCTTTCCCGAGTCATAAATTGATTAGCATGAGTTGGGCAGACTGCTGTAATGCTAAGGGTTAACCAGAAGAGAATTACAAATGAACTATCTAGAAAGTTGATTATTAATCCAGCTAGAGAAGAAATATCCTTTTACTTAGCAAGAATGAGTATCTGAAGAGCTGATAATATTGTTCAGGCAGTGAGGTGGAATGGCAGAGCTTGGTAAGTAAAACAAAACTTGGGATTAATCTTTTATATCAGCTTTTAAAAATTCCTAGAATGTTGATATATTTAAATAGTTAAATCTAATATGAATTTATAAGCTGCTGGAACAAATCTGAAAACTTCCAAATGTATTTCTTAATGAGATCCCCACATAGACTATCGATATAAGTTAACTGAAAAGTACTTACATAAGTAGATAAATGTATTTAGTTTTGAATATTTGTAAAAGTATGTGATTAGATGTGTGATTAAGAACAAGGAAGTGGGCATGGAGGAATGATTGCTGTAACAATATAAGTCCACACGTCATACTGAAGAATATTGAGTGACAACTGTTGTTGTTTTCTCACAAGATCAAGTTCTGGATTCTTAGATATGAAAATGAAAATATAATTTAAAATATAATATTTGCATAAAGATTCAGTGAGATATTTTTCAGATTTATAGGTGACAAAAATTGTCATAAGTTCTCTTATTTTCCGGGTCCTACTACTCATTTCACCCTGATGTTTAATTTAAGGATCTTTCGAAAGACAGCTTTTATTGTATTTGTGAATTGGAAGGGAAGAGAAATGAGAGGATCTGTGCTATTTGTACAAAGAAAATTAAGTGAAAAGATATGATTTTAATAATGTTCTTCCTTCAAAGACTGCTCCTCCTGTTGTAGAAGAAATTTTGATGTCAACATTCAATTCTATAAGATTGAATTTTCTCATAAATTACCTGATATTACAAAAATGAACCTTTTAGACATAGTATGGACCATACCAAGTATTACTGCCGCTTTGTGCAGTATTAAATCATTCCAATGTAGTATTGTACTTAAAAGTTAGTAAACTTATTAAAATTGTGCACCAGCAAACGAAGAATTTTAACCTTTCCTTTAAAAGCATGTTTTTAGTGGCAGTAAAAAGGCCTTGACATTTCACTATTTAACGTTCACATAAGTACAGAAAAAATGTTTTTAAAAAGCTGTAAGTATTGAAAGTATGTGTTATATATGTACATGTGTTTGTGAATACATCAAGTATATATGCATTCAAAATACCAGAGCACCATTTGGACATATACACTCAGCTTTTTTTTTTTTTTTTAATGTTCTAATGTTGTGACTAATATTTAAAACTGGGAATATTAACTACAGTAAGTGAAATAATAAGGACAATAGTTAAAATTTATTGAGCTCTTGTGCACTAAATGCTGTGTTAAATGTCTTATCTCATTTAATCCGCATATTATTTCTGTGGTTATTGGAAATCTACAAGGATTGTAGTGTATGCTACAACAAAGAGTAAGGTAATTGAAGAGCCTTTTACATCTTATGCTAAATGTCTAGAAAATAAAGGCCGACGAAACAAATTGTATAAGAGAAAGTGAAGTCGCTCAGTCGTGTCCAACTCTTTGTGACCCCATGGACTGTAGCCTACCAGGCTCCTTCATCCGTGGGATTCTCCAGGCAAGAGTACTGGAGTGGGTTGCGATTTCCTTCTCTAGGAGATCTTCCCAACCCAGGGATCGAACCCTGGTCTCCCGCATTGCAGGCAGATGCTTTACCATCTGAGCCACCAGGGAAGACTCTTGTATAAGAGAGGAGATCCTTAAATTCTGTGTGCTTGTCTTTCTCAATATTGAGAAGATTTAATATGAGCCTGGGAAAGAAAAATAGAAGATTAGTCAGTGATTCTTAGCAATCATTAATCCTTAAAACCTTTTATTATGAAAATTTTAGTTGTTCAAAAATGTATAAATAAGTTAAAATACTGTATATTTATAAGAAATGAAACATTACTAATACAGTCCAAATCTTCTGTGAATTCTTTCCCAATTTTTTGTCTTCCTCTCTTTATGCTAGAGGTAACCATTTTTTGAATTTGGTATTTGTCATTCTCATGCTTATTTATACTTAAATTTCATATTCACTATATATATGGAGGAAAAACTCCACTTAATCATTCTTTGAGATTTTGGATAGACCTTTTTTGGCTTCCTGTTACACTTTTAATTAAAACCAAAATCCTTAACACAATATGCAAAGCTCTGGCCCCATATAATGTGACCCTTGCATTACCAGCCTTAACTCTTGCCTTTTTCCTAATGAGTCTTTTTGATTCAGCAGGTATCCTGATCTACACTCTCCAAGTTTTTTCCTGCTCCAAGGTCTTCAGGTTATGCTTTCTTCTCAACTGGAATATACTTCTCCCCACTATTCTTCAGAAGGATTCCTACTCCTTCTTCAGCTCTCTGTTTAAATGTCATTTCCTCAGAGAATCCTTCCCTAATTCTTCCAATTCAAATCTTGTTTGCCTGCCAAGATCTCACTGCAAACCCTTTAATAACAGCAGATATTGCAACTTTAAATTATGTATTTATTTGTGTGATTTTTGCTTAATGTTTGTCCTTCACTCTGGATTCAATTATTTTATTCTCACGTTTCCCCTTATATTTATCAACATGGTTTTGTACATTACAGGCATATCATAGGTATTTGTTGTTATCAAGGAGAGGAATGTAATGAATGAAGAAGAAGAAAGGGAGATTGAGAAAGAAAACTACATATAAATGGAGTCTGTGGGTTAGTTGATATATACTGTTAAGGTTAAATTATGCAACTTGAATCTAGTTTAAGATTAGGGTGAGAAATGTGGTAGGGACCTTGCTTGTTTCTTAAATCTGGTTGCAGAATGTATCTATTATCCCCTGTTGCTTCTTGTTTTTCAGTGTTATCTTTGACTTTTGTGTTCTCATTTTTGGGATTCTGCATTCCTGAACTGAGCTTTCAAGTTGTAAACTTATAGAGCAGCCCCAGCATTTATAATATTAGTGTGGAGACGCTATAGTGGGCTCTAAAAATCTGGAAAAATTTCTGACACACAGATGAGGAAATACATATGGTACTTTTGCATAAGAAAGTGATGAGGCCACTGATAAGACTTTTCAGGTGCATGACTGTAACTAAAATATTCATAGTAGTGACACTTGCTGTTATAAGGGTAGGCAGTTTGATTTTTTAAGGGGATTATAGAAAAGATTATAAAAAAGGAGTAGAGAAAATGAAATCAGTCTGAAAGGAGGACTAAGGTTTTCAAAATATCAGAATATACTTATGTTGTACTCTGTAAATCTTTGCTGGCATTTGTAATTAAAATCCACGGCCAAAAGATGGTGCTGAAATTTTTTTTTTTTGATTGTTGATATGGGAAAAGGAGACAAAAAAGGGGATAAAAAGAGAATTTAATTAAAATGTCTTAGTGTTAAAAGGAGGGGATTTGTAGAGTGTCTCATTTGTGGTCATAGAAGGTGCCATTATTAATAATAATAGTGTACCTTACATTTTTATTTTTATTACTCCTTACACTTTTAAATGAACTTTTTCATATATTATCTTATACATTTCTTTTATTAACTCTATGGGATAGTTAAAGTGGGGGTCTTATTATCTTCAGTTTATAATGAGGAAAACTAGGAACAAACAGAAATCAGAGAGAAGCCAAGACTAAGACTTAAAGCAATTCTGAGGTTTAGGCAAGACTAATATTGACTCTACTTATACCCTTCCATAAAGGATTGGAGGGTATAATTAGGTTCTTTTAGGGACCAAGATCATTGGGGTGGATGTCCTCTATAGCAGTGGTCCCCAACATTTTTGGCACCAGGGACCAGTTTCTTGGAAGACAGTTTTCCACAGACTGGGGGTGGAGATGGGGCATGGTTTCAGGATGTTTGAAGTGTATTTACATTTATTATGCACTTTCTTTTTGTTATTATTACATCAGCGCTACCTCAGATCATCAAACATTAGATCCTGGAGGTTGGAGACCCCTGCTCTATAGGTTTCCCAGACTTAAATATTTTATGTTTTTCAAGTTGTAAAGTAGTTAACCATCTCCATCAGATAGAACTGAGATGGTTAAATGTATATAGTTAATAGATACACTGCTAAGCCTATTCTAAGTTAAGGCTTACTGGGTGAAGTAATTGTTCCCTGATATCTTGTGGTATCAGGAGCCCAGTCCTCTCCTGATATCTTGGGGTTCCAAGAATAAGCAGACATGGAATTTATAAGAATGAAATACCGTAACATTTGACGTAAATAAATTGTAGCTTAAATAAAAGCATGTGATGAAGCAGTGAGTGCAAGCCCCTTGACTGGAAACCCGTCTTTTGAACTGAAGATGGACATTTTTTGGCACTCGTTGAAAATATTTAAAAAAAAAAGAACAAGTGGAAGGCAGTGTGTATATTGCATTTATGCATGTGTGCATGCAGGTGGAGGGGTATTTCTTTGAAAACAAAGAAATGCCAGCAGGTATTTGTAATGATTAGCCAAGAAAGCTGTTTGCTGCATTTAAATTAAAAGCCAAACCTTGTATTTTTCAATTGGACAAAGAGCCTGGTTGCAGAGAAATTCAAATTCTCACTCTTTCTGGGCCAGCAGGCAGAAGCCTCCCTTAGGTTAAAGGAACCAGACATGTTCGCTCTGAAGTACAGAAGTCTCAAGAGAATTTAATATCTGTCCTAAGATGGATAAATTGCTGTTGTATGGGAATAGTGTGTACTGTGGAGAGCCAAACCCAAGTTATCGGGTGAAAGTCACAGGGAGCCAGAGTCACAGGAACAGCAGAAGAAATGCTTTGTAACAGCTACAGTTATCTAAAAATGGGATGAACTTCTTTGTTGATATAGTGAAGGCCTTGCTACTGGGAGGAATTGGGAAGAAGGATTAAAGTGTTGGATTATAGCAAGTTGTTTCAGTATTGATGTTTCCAAGAAGATGTCCTCTATATGTTAACTGGCTAAGAAAAGAATGTGAGTCAACATAGCAAGGATGTATTTTTATGTGAAGCCAAGAATGAATGTCATGAAGGTCAGATTTACTTTCTGGGTTGCTCAGCTCTGTTTACTCTGCTGCTGCTGCTGCTAAGTCGCTTCAGTCATGTCTGACTCTATGCAAATCCATAGATGGCAGCCCACCAGGCTCCCCTGTCCCTGGGATTCTCCAGGCAAGAATACTGGAGTGGGCTGCCATTTCCTTCTCCAATGCATGAAAGTGAAAAGTGAAAGTGAAGTCGCTCAGTCATGTCCGACTCTTAGCGACCCCATGGACTACAGCCTTCCAGGCTCCTCTGTCCATGGGATTTTCCAGGCAAGAGTACTGGAGTGGGGTGCCATTGCCTTTTCCACTAGTATGTCAGTTAAAAAATTCACCAATTTTTATCTATAGACAGCCATTTGATTCCTAAAATTGCCCCAGCCAGGACCTTTAAACTTCACAGCTATTCTCAAACCTCAGAAGAACTGGCATAAGGGAATGAAATTGTATTATAAGGGAGAAAAAGAGAAATCTGTTGGTTTCTCCATTGGGTCCAGATATAGAGAAGAAGAATTTATTAATAATATGATTGAAGGAGAACAAATTAAAAAACATCACTAAATTCACTGAATTACCTTTAAAGGCTCCTGAACTTTGGTACATTAGTAAGATAAAGGATGACGTTTTTAAGTACCTTGGAGATTTTCTGTTAAGTTTCTCTGTATTGACGTAGTGCTTTCATTTGAACAATTAAACATATTTAAAAAATTAAAAACTAATACACAAATATATTCTTGTTCTAGAGTACCTTTCATATAGTAGGAAATCATTAAATGTTACTTGAATGAATATTTCTTGAAAAAAGTGAAGGAAAATTTCCTTAATGTCTCTTCCCACCTGGGATTCTATTTCTCCTCCTCAAACATATTTACTGTTTTCAATCTGGTTTATATCTTTCCAGACCTCTTTCTATATAATGATATACATATACACATAATTATTTAGAAATGTGCAATTTTATTTTGTGTGAGGGTGACATTCTCCCCTTTTACAGATAATCGCTTTATACTTTACATATCCTTTTTTTTCATGAAAATTCTGACTTAGACCTCTGTCAATTTATACATTTTAACTTTATTTTCTTCTATGTAATATTTTATACTACATATACACCGTTATTATATTGATAGACATCTAGGTTATTTACAATATAAGTATTCTTAGTTGAAATGTTAGATATTTAAAACTTAGGAAATGGCAAAATATGACTCTGTTTTTTAAACATACGTAAAATGGGCATGGGAAGTTTCTACCTGATTGGAATTATGAGAATTAAGGACACTGAAGGGAAAAGATTAGAATGTGTAAAGGCATGTGTTAGTTGTGCGTTAGTTGCTCAGTTGTGTCCGACTCTTTGTGACCCCATGGACTATAGCCCACCAGACTCCTCTGTCCATGGGATTTCCCAGGCAATAATACTGGAGTGGGTTGCCATTCCCTTCTCCAGGGGATCTTCCTTACTTACCCAGGGATCAAACACAGGTCTCCTAGGCATAGAGGAGTGAAAAAAATATATTATTTACTCATTCATTAATGAAACAGAAGAAGTCTTTATTATCAGAGGATAATTGGTAGTGAGAAAAGGCCACTAATTTCATTCATTTAAAATCGAGTGGGGATAACAACTATAAACTCTGGACAAATCATGAAAAACAACTATTTGAAGATACTGGAGAACAATCCAAAGCAGGCTAAATCTTCAGAGGAGATGACATTTGGAAGAAGGGATATTTGGGTAAGTTTGTCATTTTCTGGGTTTCAGTATGAAGGTAGGCTCAGTTTACAAAACTCCAGTAGAAAAACTAGCAGTCTTTCTGGTCTGGAGAACTAGTAGAACAGACTTTGGAGCAACCACAACTATTGGGAAGTGAAGATATAATCCTGGAAAAGAAAGAGTCACATAAAGTGACTCCTAAATTCTATGTATAAATTTTGCCCCAGCCTCTGACTGATCTGCAAGCCATACATGCTCAGGACAGGTGTTAAGAGCTCACATAAGGCTTAAAGAACTAAATAGATATTTAAGCTGCTGCCCATTGCAGGTGAGACAGAATGTGCAGTTTGAGCCTAAGCAAATAAGCTTTTTGCTAAACAAACAAAAAGTGACACTCTTTAGAACTCTATGAAAGAATCCAGAGTCTCCATGACATAATGGTCATGATATCTAAGGTGAAGGTGAAAGTTGCTCAGTCATGTCTGACTCTTTGCCAACCCATGGACTGTAGTCCATGGAGTACTGGAGTGAGTAGCCTTTTCCTTCTCCAGGGGATCTTCCCAACCCAGGTCTCCTGCATTGTAAGTGGATTCTTTACCAGATGAGCCACCAGGGAAGCCAGAATATTGGAGTGGGTAACCTATCCCTTCTGCAGTGGCTCTTCCCAACCCAGGAATTGAACAAGGGTCTCCTGCATTGCAGGCAGATTCTTTACCAACTGAGCTATGAGGGAAGCCATGATATCTAAGAATAATCCCAAATTACTCAACAAAGAATGGAGAAAGTGTTAAATAATAGGGGATTTCAGCAGAGAGATAGAAATTTCAAAAGATCCAGATGGGAACTTAAAACTGAAAAAAACTGAAAGATATGATATCTGAAATGAGACTAACTTGATGGACAAATCAGTAGAATAAAAATGACAGGAAAAAGCTAGTGAAATTGAAATAGATCAATAGAAATTATCTGATATAAAGAACACAGAGAAAAAATTAAAAAATGAATATAGCACTGCTACTTCTGCTAAGTCGCTTCAGTCGTGTTCGACTCTGTGTGACCCCATAGATGGCAGCCCACCAGGCTTCCCCATCCCTGGGATTCTCCAGGCAAGAACACTGGAGTGGGTTGCCATTTCCTTCTCCAATTCATGAAAGTGAAAGTGAAGTTGCTCAGCTGTGTCCGACTCTGCGACTCCGTGGACTGCAGCCTACCAGGCTCCTCCATCTATGGGATTTTCCAGGCAAAAGGACTGGAGTGGGGTGCCATTGCCTTCTCTGAATATAGCACTAGGGATACATAAAACATTATTAAAAGTTCTAACATATATAAATCCTAGAAAAAAAGGAGAGTAATATTAGGGTAGAAGAAATGCTTGAAGAAATAGTGGATCCAAATTTCCCAAATTTGGTGAAAGATATAAATTTACATATTTAAGAAATTCAGTGAACTTCAAGTAGCATAAATGCAAAGAAAAACACACTAGACATGTTGAAATAAACTGTGTAAAGCTAAGAAAAATGTAGAAGTAAAGTCTTTTTTTTCTAGTAATGACAGAAAACAGAGAGCATAACTTACCAACATTGGGAATGAAAGAGGAATTGTCAGAGAAGAATTTATAGAGATTAAACAGACAATAGGAGGTGTTATGAATATCTTATATAAAAAAAATGTATAGATGTACCTTGGAGATATTATAGATTTAGTTCCAGACCTCTGCAATAAAGGTAATGTCACAAAAGTCACACAATTTTTTTGGTTTTTCAGTGCATATGAAAGTTCTGTTTATACTGTATTGTAGACTATTAAGTGTGCAGTAGCATTAAAAATACTTTATTGCTAAAACATGCTAATCATCATCTGACAATCAAAGTTGCCTAAAAACATCAATTTGTAGAAACCACAATATTTACTAAATGTAATAAAGCAATGTGCAATAAAAAGAAGTATACTTCTACTACTTAGAAAAAATGAATAAATTGCTCAAGAAAAAAAAAAAAATCCCCAAAACCAGAACTTGCTAAAACTGACACAAGACGAGACAGAAAACCTAAATAGCACTTTGTTTATAAAAGACATTGCATTTTAAATTGAAAATAAAACTTATTATTAAGAAAACTTTGGATCCAAAATGGTTTCACTGATGAATTCTGTCAAATATTTAAGAAATAGCATCAATCTTACCTAAACTCTTTCAAAATATAGAGAAAGGAGGAATAATTTCTACCTCTCAAGCCTAGTATTACCATAATACCAAACCTGAGAAAATATTGCAAAAGGCAAATTTTAGACCTATGTTCTTTATGATCATAGATGCAAAAATCCTTAACATCAGCAAATTAAGTCCAACAATACAAAAAGAGTGGAAATAAAACTGCCATATCACCCAGCAATCCCACTTCTGGGCATACACACTGAGGAAACCAGAATTGAAAGAGACACGTGTACCCCAGTGTTCATCACAGCACTGTTTATAATAGCCAGGGAATGGAAGTAACCTAGATGTCCATCAGCAGATGAATGGATAAGAAAGCTGTGGTACATGTACACAATGGAGTATTACTCAGCCATTAAAAAGAATACATTTGAATCCATTCTAATGAGGTGGATGAAACTGGAGGCGATTATACAGAGTGAAGTAAGCCAGAAAGAAAAATACCAATAGAGTATACTAATGCATATATATGGAATTTAGAAAGATGGTAATGATAACCCTATATGTGAGATAGCAAAAGAGACACAGATGTATAGAACAGTCTTTTGGACTCTGTGGGAGAGGGGCTAGGGTGGGATGATTTGGGAGAATAGCATTGAAACATGTATATTATCATATGTGAAACAGATCGCCAGTCCAGGTTCGATGCATGAGACAGGGTGCTCAGGGCTGGTACACTGGGTTGATCCAGAGAGATGGGATGGGGAGGGAGGTGGGAGGGGGGTTTAGGATGGGGAACACATATACATCCATGGTGGATTCATGTCAATGTATGGCAAAACCACTACAATATTGAAAAGTAATTGGCCTCCAATTAAAATAAATAAATTTATATTAATAAAAAATACAAAAAGAGAATAATATATCATGATCAAATACGGATTAGGCCAGGAATGCAAGGTTGATTTAGCATTTGGAAGATCTCACCATATTAATGGAATAAGTGAAAAATATCATATAATCATTTTCATAGATATAGAAACAATATTTAACAACAATTAATAATTTAAAATTCTCAGCAAACTAGGAATAAAAAATAATTTCCCTAATCTGAAAAAGACACCTGTGAAAAATTTACAACTAGCATCATGTTTAATGGTGAAATATTGAATGAATTTTTTCCATAGTGGAGAACAAAATAATGTCTATGTTCTTTCATCCCATTTGACATTGTATTGGAGGCCCTAACCATTGTAAGGAGGCAAGAAAAGGAAACACCATGAGAATACAAAAGGAAAAAGTAGAACTGTCTCTGCATCTTTGGCAAGGTTACATGAACACAAGGTCTTTTATATGCTAATGGATGGGGATAAAAATTTCATGGAAAACAACAGGGATATTATTTTGACTCAATCTTAAAAATTAAAACTAAAATAGAAAAATTATATAATTGGCAGCATTTCATTTGTATTTGTGCATTCTTAGAAGAATGAATTAACTGCATGATTTTTAAGAATTGTTTTTCAGGTCAAATATTATGATCACTTGACATGGTATCATTTTTGCAGAGAACGTTAGAAAACGTTCTTTGTTTAATCTTTTTATATTCAAATCATTCTCTTTTGAAAATATACCATGTTAACTCTCATTCTTGGCAGTTTTTGGTTCTTCACTTTATCTTGGTGAACTGCAGATTCTTGATTTGTCAATAATTTAAGCTGGTCTTCAACACTATATTTCTCACAAGTTTTGCCTTTTTTAAATAAGATTTGCAATTTCACTTTGAATTCATTTCACATTTTTATTTTGAATATTATTTATAATATTCCACAATGCAATTTCATGGCTGCAGTCACCATCCACAGTGATTTTGGAGCCCAAGAAAATAAAGTCTGTCACTGCGGCCATAAAATTAAAAGACACTTGTTCCTTGGAAGAAAAGCTATGACAAACCTAGACAGCATATTAAAAAGCAGAGACATTTCTTTACCGACAATAGTCCATCTAGGTTTTCCAGTAGTCATGCATGGATGATGAGAGTTGGACCATAAAGAAGACTGAGTCCCAGAGAATTGATGTTTTTGAAATCTGGGGCTGGAGAAGACTGTTGAGAGTCCCTTGGACAGCAAGGATATCAAACCAGTCAATCCTAAAGGAAATCAACCCTGAATATTCATTGGAAGGACTAATGCTGCAGCTCCAATACTTTGGCTACTTGATGCGAAGGGGTGACTCATTGGAAAAGACACTGATGCTGGGAAAGATTGAGGCCAGGAGGACAAGGGGGAAATGGAGGATGATATGGCTGGATGGCATCACCGGCTCAATGGACATGAATTTGAGTAAACTCCAGGAGACAGTAAAAGACAAGGAAGCCTGGTGAATTACAGTTCATGGGGTTGCAAAGAGTCAGACACAACTGAGTGACTAAACAACAATGCGATATCCATCAATCAGGTTAGCTTGATTATCAATCTTGACTTAAAAATAATTATTCGACAATTTTTAAGTGTATTCTTATTCTTTGCTTGCATTTTAATCAGCTAAATCAGTCTTTGGGAATGGGACCCAGGCATCAACATTATTTGAAGATTCCATGTCACTCCAGTGTGCACATAAGTTTGAAGCCACTGGACAGTGATTATCAAAGATACAAAGAAATTTATCTAACTCGGTGAGATACAGTTATTTAATCAGTGAGAGATATTTGAATGTGAAGACTAATTTTATAAATGTTAATTTCCTTAGTGAATGTTTTTATATTTTGATCACTTTCACTTCCTATTTGATTTTGGAATTTTGAGTAATAAGAGTATCTTCTATATTCAATGAATGCCAAGTATGTATGACTTAGGAAGACAGCAGTGAAGTAAAATGCATGGTGTCCCTTTTTTTGAAGAGTTTACAATCTAAAAAAGAGGAAGACATTAAATAAATATTTAATTATAAGACAATAGATATTATGAAGTGAAAGGGAGATCTATCATGGGCTTAGAATCAAGTGTGGTGACTCTGCATTAGTGATATTAAAGCTAAGGCCTAAAAGATGCGCAAAAGATAATTTGGTGAAGAGGAGATGTAAGAGGGAACAGAGTTTTTGAAAGGCCATAAATTGGGAAGAGGCTTGCAAGCTCTAGAAACAGAAACCAGGTAAAGATGACTAAGAACAATCAACAGACAAGAGAGAAGCTCTAAGTTGCTCTGTGTGTGTGTGTGTGTGTGTGTGTGTGTATGTGTGTGTGAAGATAAAACTAGAAAGATAGTTTGGAATCTGATATTAATAGGCTTGTATCTCTACCAAGTAATTTGGAGTTAATTCTGTAGGTTATGAGGAAATAACGAAGGGTTTTTAAGCAGGATATTGGACGTGATCAGATTTTATGTTTCAGCACCACAATTCAGGTAACAACAATAAAGCAAGATTTCCCCATGTGGTGAGGAACTTAGAAAAGTAAACTTTTCTTTGTTTTGTTTCTCCTGTGTATGTGTGTGTGTGTGTGTGTGTGTGTGTTAGTCAGTGATGTCCAGCTCTTTGCCACCCCATGGATTGTAGCCTGCTGGGCTCCTCTATCCACGGAATTCTCCAGGCAAGAATTCTGGAGAGGATATCCATTCCCTTCTCCTGGAGATCTTCGTATATTGCAATTCTGTTTTTAAGGTAGAATGGATTTCTCCTCCAACTCTCATTACTACCCCATTCCTCAAACTAAATGTAAAACCACATGTAAGAGGAAAAAAAAATTCCACTAGCCTTCCTCGAGAACCATGTGTATACCAATACAAGTAGAATTGTCCTATGAGTTTTTTGAGTTTGCTAAAGACAGCTTTGAAATAAGTCCAGGAGCTTGAAAGCCATGCTCAAGGGATTAACCCCAGAGAACATTATGGCTTCAGCAACCATAGATCTTTGAAGTACTAAAGTGGTCTGAGGCAATTAATTTGATTGCAACAAACATTAAACTGTTCTTTTAGTTTGAATGACTATTAGCTAGTAGGTTAGGAAATGGGAGAGAAACAATGAAAATGAAAATATTAATTAAATATTTTTTCCTTTGGCCTCAATTCAGTCACAGATGATATAGCAGTTGCTTAGGATTTCCACACATTAATTAATTCAAAAGAGCAGAAATTGAATCAGAACCAGAAACCTATGTATTATGCCCTTCTTTCTTTTAAGCACCATGAAAAATTCATCTCTTGTGATAACAGGAGTTTGCATTTCTAAGACTTGGCTGCATCCAATTTAAAAATGGATTAAAATATGCTCCTAAACATATTAATAAAGGGTTTTTTTCTTTACCTATCTGTTTATTGAAAGTAAATAGTGATGGAAGTAGTTAATATTTATTCGTACATTTAAGTGGTAGAAAGAACACGTGAAAGCTATGACACTACTGAGTGAAAACACACCTAAAGAGTGTTTTTGTTTGTTTCCCAAAGATAAAATACCCTTAACCAAACAATTTACGAAATGATTTAGACTTACCCTCCCCCCATATTACAAAATGTAAATGCCTCTGATGTAAATGGTGTCCATTGAATTTAGGCCATTGACAATTTGAGTCTAAGAAAAGAAACAGAATCGTCACAGCTCTATCAGCTAAAGAGCCAATTAGATCTAACGATAGCAGGTTTTAGGTACAGGAAATTATGTACAGGAGGAATTGAATATTAATTGCAATTGGAAAGCACATAATCTAAATTCAGTTTTGATTATGCCACAGATTAACTCTGTGACTGGGTTTCATTTAGTCCATCTCAAATCTGTACTAGCATTGT
The DNA here is from genome assembly GCF_032405125.1 of Capricornis sumatraensis. Classification (NCBI taxonomy): domain Eukaryota; kingdom Metazoa; phylum Chordata; class Mammalia; order Artiodactyla; family Bovidae; genus Capricornis; species Capricornis sumatraensis. The sequence continues at coordinate 37,964,347 of NC_091084.1, forward strand.
ACTGTTAGAGCTACTCGTAATAATAACCAATACTGAAAATAATTGAAAGTTTTCAGTGTTCCAGTACTTTGTGCCTGTTTGGGCTTCTACCTTTCTTTTTTTAAAAAATTAAAGCTCTAGTTAGTGAAGAAACAGGAAAATGGTTTATGTTTCTAGGAAGAAGCACTTTTCCTAATGAAAAAATCCTCTGAGATCTGTCGTATATAATGCTCTCTGGCATGTTTGCAAATTGTGTATGGCATTCAGTGGGACAGTTCCAAAGAGAGACACACATTTCTGGCTCAGAAAGAAAAAAAAAATTGCCCTTGGTTCATTTCTGATATGTTAATTTTATTTTTATGCTGCCACCTTTTCTTTCTTTTTCAGCCATGTAGTCAGTGATTGCTCAATAATAGCTAAATCGCCTAAAGCATTCTATTTCTTTTTTTTTTAATTTTAGAAGGTAAAAAAGTGCATTTCACTTATGACTCAGCTTCTTGAAATTTCAGTATTTTATCAGTTTATTTTGCTGTTTCCCTAGCGTTGTTTAAACTTTTTTTTAACCCTAAAAATAAGGGTGTGTCAGAATTGTTGCAAGCAAAGATAGAGGTGATCACATATGGTTCCTGTTATGAGCTTTGTGTCGACACTGACTGCTATTTAAAATAAGACCTCTAAGATGGATCTACTTTTAGCATTTCCTCTGTCAAGTGACTTTATTGTACAGAATGTAATCAATTTTTTCATAATAGTTATATTTTTATACCTTTATTGTTCAAGGATTAATCTGGCTATTTGAATAAGAAACTCAATTGAGAATGTATTTCTTAAATTTCTAAAGACTGCCTTTTAGCTTTTATGATCGTCCTATACATTCTGATTTCCTAAATAATTTTTTCTTTAGAAAATATAAACAAAATCAAAGAATATGATATTTAAAATCATCCATAATTCCATTACTAGTGATAATCCCTATTAAAATTAGGAGGTAATATATACTATAATTAAGGTTATATCCTATCCAGTTTTAAATTATAATTTTAAAATTTAATTGTCTAGCATCTTGCCTTGATGACTCAGAGTCATCATGATGAACATTTGATTCCTGAACTGCTCCTTGAGTTGTCTGCTAAGGCTAGTTATCTCTGTGCTGAGTGGGCCCCCAAACGGCTGTGCTTTTTGAGTTCCTGCATCTGCATTTTGAATTTTCTGTCTTTGCCTTTGTTTCCAGACTATAAACTGTCATTTCTTGATAATTAGTGTTTTTACCTACTAATATTAATCCTCCTTCAATACTCCTGTGGACTGCAATTTCTATTTGGCTCAGTGTTAAATAGATAAGAGAGGGAAAGCCAGCATTTTTATAAAGTTCCTGTATGTTGTACAGCACTAATGCAGGTGCTTTCACATAAATGATGCTATTTAATTTTCATGCTATGTTATTGAATATTGTTAGTTCAATTTTCTTAGATAACAGAGAACCATTTACTGAGCATTTACTATATATGAGGCCAAGAACTGTGCTAAGAACTTTACATGTATTGTGTTAATTGGGTTTATTTCTGTAATACCCCAGTGAGGTGGACTGTTTTACTGTAGCTTGTAACTTGCCCAAGATCATAATACTATGATTCAAGTAGTAGAATCAGGATTTGAACTCAGGTAGGCCCCTCAAATTATTAAAAGCACTATAATTTTATCTGAAGTGAAAGTAAATAGATTCTGACCTCAGGAATAATTCTTTAAGAAAAGTAAAGGAGCTTTGCTATACTACTTTGACATCTGTTTTGGGTTTGTTCCTTTCTAATTCCCTTCATTGCTCTGTTATAAGGATGATGCTGAATAAGGGATCTATGGAGAAATGTGGGTGTCTGAGGAACTCAATATTCAGGACAAATTAATCCTAAAAGAATGAGGTTAAAAAAATTTATCAAGGAAGGAGTAATTCTTGTTAAATAAGTCCATCTTTCATAATTCATAGAATCATGAGTATATTCCCTGCAAAAATTTCCTATATCAAAAGGTATTGAGTTATTCAAAGGAAAGCCATGACAAACCTAGACAGCATATTAAAAAGCGGAGACATTACTTTACCAACAAAGGTTCATCTAGTAAAAGCTATGGTTTTTCCAGTAGTCATGTATGGGTGTGAGGGTTGGACCGTAAGGAAGGCTGAGCGCCAAAGCCATGTTTTTGAACTGTGGTCATGGAGAAGACTCTTGACAGTCCCTTGCACTGTAAGGAGATCAAACCAGTGAATCCTAGAGGAAGTCAATCCTGAATATTCATTGGAAGGACTGATGCTGAAGCTGAAGCTCCAATACTTTGGCTACCTGATGTGAAGAGATGACTCATTGGAAAAGACCCTGATGCTGGGAAAGATTGAAGGAAAAAGGAGAACCATGAAGCAGCGGATGAGATGGTTAGATAGTGTCACTGACTCTATGGACATAAGTTTGATCAAACTCCGGGAGATGGTGAAGGACAGGGAAGTCTGGAATGCTGCAGTCCATGGGGTTGCAAAGAGTCAGACATGACTGAGCGACTGAATAGCAACAACTTAGTAATTAACCAAAATACCATTGTATTGATTGTCCATAACTATAATTCTTGGGGAAACAGGTTTTCATCTCTATGTATATTTCTAATTATACATGAAATAAAAGAGTAATTTCAAGGAAAAAGCCTCATTAGTTTCTTTCAGGGTAGTTCAGAGGGCTTCCTTGGTGGCTCAGATGGTAAAGAATCCACCTGCAGTGCAGGAGACCCAGGTTTGATCCCTGGGTCAGGAAGATCCCCTGGAGAAGGGAATGGCTACCAACTCCAATATTCTTGCCTGGAGAATTCCATGGACAGAGGAGTCTGGCGGACTGTAGTCCATGGGGTCGCAAAAACTCAGACATGACTGAATGACTAAGCGCATGTGATAGTTCAGAGGTTAAGTGGTGGTGAAGAACTTGGTCTTTAAAGTTTTCTGCCTAGATTCAAATCCTAACTTGACCATTACTAGCATAAAGTTGGATAAGTTAATTTCTATGTGCCTACTTTCTCATATGTAAAATGGGGATAGTGATAATAATATCTACAAATTCATACATACTCCCATATGAGTTGTTTGTTTTGTGGACTAGAGTTAATATATGTAAAATAACTTATAATCCTTACTGTACAATAAGTGTTACAAGTGTTACTATTACTTTAATTTGAATTATTTCAAATCTCTGAGTTCTGTAAAAACTGCTAACAATTTTAAGTCTTTGCCTATCAAAACAGTATATTTTTCATTTCACAAATAAACTAACCTGTCTTCCATTATTCTCTCTTTCTTTTCTTAAGACCTACCCTGAAGTTGACAGTGACCTCACAATGAACTCTGTAACTTCATTTTAGGTCATTTTTTAGAGCTAAGCATAGAAACATCCAAAGTTGCACTATTTTATTCAGAATGGACAAAAACTTCATGTGAGGTATCAAATATAGCATCTTTTTACCTTCAGATAATTTCCTCTTAAGTTGTGAAATTTTTTTTCCCCTGTCATTTGAAAATATGATGCATTAGGCAATTAGGTCAAAAGTGGAGTCCAACAACTGACTTGAATGTTGAATATGCATTGGTATCCTATAATAGAGAGGACTCCTTGTTTATTTGCTAGTTTATTTTTGAAAGAAAGTTGTAAATGGCAATTTACTCTACCACCCCCCTCATGGTGTACATGTGCAAGACAAAGATAAAAACTATGTTTCCTTCGTGGAAGGGTGTGGAGGTAGAGGATGATTTCAAATTAGAAATAATGACAGCAATAGAGGCTTCCGATGAAGATACAGTGGCCACCAAAGGACAAAGGAGAGAAGCTAATTTCTGAAGTTGAGGTATTTGATTAAACATTTAGGTTGTTCTTTATGTGTACAAGTGCCAAGTATGTTGTTATTTATGAGCTGAAGAGAGGTGTATTTGGCAGTGTTTGTTGGATAGTTTGATGATGGTTGGGAGAGAAGCAATACTGAGATATTCAGAAAACCTGTAATAAGTAAAAAATATTTTGATAGGTAAAGACTTTGGCTTTTTAAGGCTTTTGCAATGATTAACTGGGAGAATTGGCTTAGTATTAATGGTGGTTTACTATTTTGGATAATAACATTTACTTAGAGGAAAAACTACCAGATTTTGATTAGAATAGTTTCTTGTATTACTTTAATGAACTTCCTTTTGTAGAGACAGCTTACAACTTTGTCAGCTTCAGGTGACTTTGTGTTTATTTTTTTAAAGTCTGGTATTGTGCTTGTGTGTGTGTGTGTGTGTATTTGTATCGGAGGAGGAAATAGGGAAAGAACGTGATATTTTAAGAAGATGAAAAGTCAGTGAAAGTTGACATAAGGGAATAGAGGTTTGTAATGAAAAATAAAGGATTTCAAGCATCTTTTCTCCCTTAACAAGAAAAATTAAAGTATATTATGCATAGTTCCATGAAGAATGTATATAAATATCATATGCAAAATTATAAGAACAAGCCAAAACTTTCTAAGAAGTTAATGTGTATGATTTAATAAAATTGTAGCAGAGGTAAGGAGAAAACTTTTTTGAGCATACGTTTAAATATAGTGTCCAGCTGGGATAAACTTTCAACAGTATAGGCTGGGCCATTTATAGATTACAGCACTTTTAATTTTCTCAATGTTACAAAGTGTTGATTTTGATAAAGAGTTTGTTGATGGTATATCAGCTTCTCCATGTGGAGGAGTGCTACTTTGTGATTAGTTAGTCTTGGGGCTTATGGCCAAAATTCAGAAATTGTGTCCTCAGTTCTTCTGGCCTTCTCAAAATGGGAAAAAGCTAGTAAGTTTTCCTGAGTCTTGATTCCTTGTGAAACAAATTCCTCATTATCAAGCATGTCTGTGATTTTTCTCTTTCTTCATCTTCTTTCTTTTTTGGGAAATTCTCTTTTTCTCTCATGTTGTTACTACCTCCATCTATAGTTAAGTAGATACTAATTTTAGAGATACTCCAGGTTTAAATTAGTTACATGAAAATTCTTTACATTTCTATCATTTTTTACTGTAATTTTAAAGCCAAGGAGTCTAATTTTTCACTCTAAGTTTAAAACTGAGGAATCTAAAACCTGATGAGATTAGTTGATTTGCTCAAGATCACATATTTAGGGCCTGGATTAGGATTTTTGGTAATGCTACAATGCCAAATAATTGGTCCCTATTCAGTTTTTCTTTGTTTTTCCATCTCAATGATTAGTGTCAAGATATTTGTTTTAATCAAATGTTTAACCATGTAGAGTTATTTTAATTTACTGTATCTATCTGCCTATTAATAGATGGACATGTTTCAAGGAGATTTACCTCATTGCTTTGTAGGGCTCATTTGCAGTTTGAAATAGTACTTTTAAAGGGTTTCATAATTTTAAATAAAATATCTAATTGGATAGAATATACTAATACATCTATGATTTGCTTTTGGAGAAAAATATCATATGTTTTTGTTTCTGTTGTGATAATAAGGCATATGTTATTTTTGGCTTTTCCATAAATTATAGACTTATTTAACAAGTAGAATGGATTTGGACAAAAGGATAAAATATAGTCTTTTTCACTGCTTTTATTTTTTTGTTATTACAAAACAAACTGTAGTTATTGGGGAGAATTTGGAAAATATAGAAAAGGAAATTTAAAAACTCTATGACATCTAGAGAAACCTCACAAATGCTTATATTGATTATATGCTTCAAGTTTTCCTACTTAGATGCATATATTTTTAAAAGAAAAATACCTTATTGCAGATGCTGTTTTACAAGCTACTTTTTAAAAGTTAACATATCATGATGATTTTCCCCATGTCCTTAAATATTCTTCTGCATAACTTTTCTTTTTAAAAAGGAACTGTATTTGCTACAAAAGTAACAGATGTTGCATATAAGAAATTTAGGAAACACATATAAAAATAAAAAGAAGAAAAACACTTCATTCTCAGTCCAGATATAATCATTATAATATCAAGGTTATATACATCCAGTATTAAAATTTTATTTCTCCCTCTCTAGTGTTTATATCTAATCTCCTTTTCATACAAAAATGGAATTCTATGGTAACAATGCTTTATATTCCACTTTTTTATTTAACAGTATTTCATATCATTTAAGTTTTCCTGTGATACCACTATTACTTTACATCATTATTTTTAACAGTGGCATACTATTCCATTTGTGGGCCTCTCATAGTTTAATTGATCATCTATAGTTAAGGTATTTAAAATTTTTCTACTATTATTAACAACATTGCAATAAAGTCTTTTGTAGCTCAATCTTTGCACACATCTCTGATGATTTCTTTAGTTTAAATTTTTAGAAATGACTTGTTGGTTAGTCACTTTTTAAAGATGTTTGATGCATATTGCCAAGATGCCCTCCAGAAGAGTTGAACTGGTTTATTTTTATCAGCAGTGCATGAGAGTACTCACCTTGCCACATCCATGCTTATACACACTACTGTCATTATTTTCAACCATTGCCTTTATGACAGGTAGAAGATGGCAGATTATTTTTAGTATGATTATATTTCTTTGATTAGTTATAAAATGAAATATTTCTTCATTTGTTTATTGTTAATTTGCATTTCTTTTCTTTTTGAAAAAATAAATTTCTTACATCCTCTAGAAGTAGTTTCAGTTTTGGGGTCAGACTGTTGGCGACAGAATTTGTATCTTGGCTCTACTACCACTACTTATTAACTCTGTAACCCTGGGGTTTTTATTTAATTTCTTGGTACTTCAGTTTCCTTATCTGTAAAAGTTTCTTATGTTTCATAGACTTGTTGAAAGGGTCAAATGAGTGAACATATATGAAACATTTAAAATAGTCCAGCACAAAGTAATGCACATGACTATAATGAGCAGTTCTTACTAATTTGTAAGAAGCCTTTATATGCTAAAAATTAATCCTTTATCTTATATGATGCAGATTTTTCCCCAACCTTGTCATTTTATCTTTCACTTAAAATGTTTTGAAAATCGATTCTCTCTCATTAAATCTAAACTTTTATTTTTTTCCTTTTGTTTTCTGCCTTTGGTGTCACTTTTAGGAATGTCTTTTCCACCCAACATTATATAATATTTGCATATATTTTAAGAGAAGGCAATGGCAACCCATTCCAGTACTCTTGCCTGGAAAATCCCATGAACGGAGGAGCCTGGTAGGCTGGAGTCGATGGGGTCGCTAGGAGTCGGACACGACTGAGCGACTTCACTTTCACTTTTCAATTCCATGCGTTGAAGAAGGAAATGGCAACCCACTCCAGTGTTCTTGCCTGGAGAATCCCAGGGACGGGGGAGCCTAGTGAGCTGCCGTCTCGGGGGTCGCATTGAGTTGGACACGACTGAAGCGACTTAGCAGCAGCAGCAGCATATATTTTATTATATTGATAGCATTATCATTTTTTTTTACATTTAATTTTTAATCCATCTGAAATTTATTTTGTTGGGTGATATACTATTAGGATATAAAGAACCGATTTTCTCAACAGTATTAGTCATATAATCCATCTTTTCAACACTACAATTATCATGGGCTAAATTCTTAGAGATATTTGAGTCCATTTTTAACTTCTTTTATTAATAATCGATCTGATCATCTACTTGGCATACTTATAACTAGTGACATTTTATATTTTTTAATTGAATTATGTTTTTCAAATTATTTTGGTTATTGCAAGCATTTGTTTTTTCAGATGAACTTTAGAATAATTTTAACATTTCTTCCCCTGCCCACCAAAAAAACTCTCTGATTTTTACAGAAGTATAGTAAACTTATAAAACAGTTAGGGATCATATGATTTTTAAACTGATATGTTATATTTTACTTTAAGGATACATTTTAAATTAAACCCACTGTGCTTAGTACACAACAGGCAGACAGCAGAAGTTGTTGAATAAATGTTAAATATGTTAATAGTAACTGCTGAAAACTTAGGTGGTTTTAATTTTTCTCTGTCATAAATAATACTTCAATGAACAAACATATAAATCTTTGAACACCACCATGATTGCTCCTGTGGAATAAATTCCTAGACATCTAAAATACAGTTCAAAGAGTATTTTTAATGATTTTGATATACTGCCAAATAATTTTCTAGAAAGGATACACTGGTTCATACTCCCATCAACAGTTTGAAATCATGCTGTCGTGATCAGCTCTGTGTTTGTATCCCCATTGTAAGATGAAATACCAATTTCTAATAAGATTAAAATTAATATTTCATGGTAAAAGAAACATTTTTACTTTTTAAGTGGTTGTTTATATTTTCTGAATATGAAGGAGAGCCACATTAAACCTGCAGAATTTACAGTAAAATACGTGTTTCCTCTGCTATAGGATAATAAACCAACCAATGTAGGTATAAATCCACATGCTTGGGAAGAGTCACATGTGCGAGGAACTAGATGATGATGATGACGATACAGAAAATATTATTTTAAGATAATGTCTTCAAGTGACTTTTCCCCCTATTCTAAATTATATTTCTCCTTTCTTTGTACTGTGAAATCACTTCTCCCTCTCTTCGGATAAAAAGAAATTCAGCTTACTTAGTTTTTGTGTTCATCCAGTTTTAATTCTTTTAATAGTGACAAAGTATTCTCACCATTACCTTGCATGGACAATCTCACTCCTTCTATGACCAACTGGCTTTACGTTACAAGTTTTGTTAGAGGAAAAAAAATTTGTATTTATTTTGTTTTGTCCTTGCATTCCTGGGAACTGAGATTTAAACAAGAAAGTAAACTAAGATTACGGTTTTGAATAGTTAGATGGAAAGAAACTTATAAACAAAGGGCTTTAAGTACTCTGGTTCCTTTAGTATTTTATTGATCTATTTATTTACTTTTCATTCTTCCTCTTTAAGCAGGTAAGGCTCAATCAGTTGTGATGGTATAGTTATTACTACTGTATTTTAAAAGTTGAAGTCCTCCTTGCTTGGGAACAAATACCAATAACTCTAATATCTCTGTAACCACAACTTTTTGTTTTTATAAAATGTCTTTATCAATTGAGCTTCTAGTTTTCTGAAGAGTAATAGTCCTTAATACTTTTTCTTTTTCTCTTCTTTCCTCTTTCCTACCTTCTCTGCATCTCTCCCATCCACTCTGGCCCCTCTGTTTCCCCCTTCCCTTCTTTTCCTTTCTTTCTGTTAGAGTTAAGTTTAGTACTAAAGAGATTCAACAGTCAGCTCTGGAGTCTGAAATGTTTCATCAGTAGTGCAATACTGTTCAACAGTTGCCTGGGGAGATTTAAGTGGCCCTATGCTCTTGCCTGGAAAATCCTATGGACAGAGGAGCCTGGTAGGCTGCAGTCCATGAGGTCGCTAAGAGTCAGACACGACTGAACGACTTCACTTTCACTTTTCACTTTCATGCATTGGAAAAGGAAATGGCAACCCACTCCAATATTCTTGCCTGGAGAATCCCAGGGACGGGGGAGCCTGGTGGGCTGCCGTCTCTGGGGTCAGACAGAGTCGGACACAGCTGAAGCGACTTAGCAGCAGCAGCAGCAGCATGCTTGGTCTATAGAAGGTAGTCGGGGACTTAATGATGATCACAAAGAATTCTTTCTTTATTTTCTTCACTTTAGCCTCATAGAGATCATATGAAATTCTTACCTATAGTGTATGATTTTAAAACCCAGTTTCCTCAACTTTTCCCTTATTCCCAGAGCCTATCTTTTGAAATGAGGTTTTAGCCATTTAAAGGCAGTAGGGTAAAAGAAGTGGGTGAAGGATTCCACTTACAGCTAACTCTAGCAAACATGCATGGATTATGTCTTGAGCATTAAGTACAATTTTCTAATCTTGGGATGGCTTTCTCTTGACAGCCAGCATGTTTCCCTTTCTCTGTTTGAACTCTTGTTTCTACTCTCACCCCTTGCCCATTTTGGGGCGGGGGGTTTCTAGTTTAATACTGGCCTTTAATCAAGTCAGAAGGTATAGATCTAAGAGGTAAAAAAAAAAAATCACATAATGTATGCCAGAACTATACAGAAATGGCTTGAGATTAACCAAATTGTTTGCTGAATATCCTGTTTGTATTAGATCTGCAATTGTGTGCATTACTATAATCATATATCATTCATCAGAGAGGTATGCAACTGTGGAGTTTTAATGAGTTCTTTAGGACTAGAGCCATGTCCTTTGTCTTTTGTGTACAGTGCTCAGTACTTTGGAATTTGGATATCTATATTCTAGTTCCAGTCTTCCTTGGTGCTTTAGAATTTGGAGAGTGGGATTCTAGCTTCAACTCTCTCTGCTACTAATTAGCAACTAGTTACTTGCTTGAGCAAATTGTTTAAGCTTTCTAGGCCTCACTTTCCTTTCAGTTGTAACAGTCTTTTGAATCTGTGATGCAAACTATCTAATCTCAGCTAGAGAGATTAGGTTTTATATATAAAAAATGTCATTACTCTCTTTCATAATGTGTATAACTGCTGTGTGAGTGAGTTAGGCTGAAAAAATAATTGGTATGGACTAATAAAGTTTGAAAAGGGTTTAAGAAGTGTTAGTTAATATTAGTGAGCATTTGAGATTTTTTTGAATTGTAAATTGATGAAATTGTAGCTATTTTCTCATGTAATGCCTAATGGCAGTAGTCATTTTTTTGATTAGATAACCCTCTAAGTTCTATTTAATAAGTTTCTAATAGGTATAATGTTAGTATTAAGTTTGACTCATACTTTCACTTTGATTTTTGACCTTAGCTGTTTTCTTTTCTTAAAACAATAATACAATATGGCACAACCTCAATAATTACAGAAATAAAGAGAAGGGATGAAAGTATAGAAAATGAGAGAGAAAGGAAGGGTGTTGGGGGAAATGAACACAAAAGGAATAACAGTGAATTTGGTCATTACATTCTAAGTATTCTGTCCTTCAACAGCAATTTCTGTTAATATTTCTTGGATTTTGCAGTGGATAAAGCATCTCTTGTTTTTCAATTTTAATTATCTAAAATATTTGAGTGATATTATGCAAACACTGGTACTTGAGTCTAGTACTGCTGCTGCTGCTAAGCTGCTTCAGTCGTGCCCGACTCTTGTGCAGCCCCGTAGACAGCAGCCCACCAGGCTCCCCCGTCCCTGGGATTCTCCAAGCGACTAGATAGGAGAAGATGGTAAAAAGCAATCTAAATGTCCATTGACAGAGGAATGGATAAAGAACGTATATATGTAGTACATATATACAATGGAATATTACTCAGCCATAAAAAGAATAAAACAATGCCATTTGCAGCAACATGGATGGATTTAGAGATTATCATCTAAGTGAAGTAAGTCAGACATAGAGAGATATATATCATATGATATCACTCATATGTGGAATCTAATTTAAAAAATGATACAAATGAACTTATTTACAAAACAGAAACAGACTCATAGATTTCAAAAACAAACCTATAGATACCAAAGGGGAAATGTGGTGAAAGGGGTAAATTAGGAGCTTGGGATTAACGTACAAATACTTACTATATAGAAAAGAAAACTAACAAGAACCTGCTGTGTAGTACAGGGAACTCTACTCTATATTCTTTAATCTATATATGTAAAGATTCTCAAAAAGAATGTACATACAGGTTTAACTGATCACTTTGCTGTACACCTGACTAACAATATTGTGAATCAACTATAACATAATTTAAAAAAGGGAGAAAATTGTATTAATACTGCTATCATTTTTTCTCTTTTATTTATTTATTTATTTATTATTTTTTTTTTTTAATTTTTACTTTATTTTACTTTACAATACTGTATTGGTTTTGCCATACATTGACATGAATCCACCACGGGTGTATACAAGCTCCCAATCCTGAATCCCCCTCCCACCTCCCACCCCATATCATCACTCTGGATCATCCCCATGCACCAGCCCCAAGCATCCTGTATCCTGTTGCAGCACTGTTTATAATAGCCAGGACATGGAAACAACCTAGATGTCCATCAGCAGATGAATGGATAAGAAAGCTGTGGTACATATACACAATGGAGTATTACTCAGCCATTAAAAAGAATACATTTGAATACGTTCTAGTGAGGTGGATGAAACTGGAGGCGATTATACAGACTGAAGTAAGCCAGAAAGAAAAACACCAGTACAGTATACTGACACATATATACAGAATTTAGAAAGATGGTAATGATGACCCTGTATGCGAGACAGCAAAAGAGACACAGATGTATAGAACGGACTTTTGGACTCTGAGGGAGAGGGAGAGGGTGGGATGATTTGGGAGAATGGCATTGAAACATGTATACTATCATGTAAGAAACGAAGTGCCAGTCTATGTTTGATACAGGATACAGTTTTTCTCTTTTAAAATGCATTCCACATGTGATATTTGAAATACTGTTTGTATGGAAAAGCTAATTTTTAGAGTGAGTTTGAAATGCAGTGTTATTATTTTAGCTGAATAAGCACTAATAAGGCAGAAGGATTGGAAACAAAGGCTACAATCCTGTGAATTAGTGATAGTATACTTCAAAGTTCCTATATAATATGATTAGTGGATATTCTTATGAACTGAAAAAATTGGAGTTCCTGACAATGAAAATATTCTAAATAGGGTTTGCAGATTTTCTGATTTTGGGAGTAGAGTTGTCTATAGGACTTTATTTGTTTTATAAGAGGTAGTTCCCAGATCTGTGGATATACAGTTCAGGATGTTGTGAATGATGAAGAGGCGTTTTCTTAGTCCGTTGGGCTACTGTAACAAAATAACCATAGATAATTTATAAACAGGGCTTCCCCTATGGCTCAACAGGTAAAGAATCCCACCTACAATGTAGGAGACACGGGAAACATGGGTTCAGCACCTAGGTTGGGAAGGTCCCCAGGAGAACCACTCCGTAGTCTTGCCTGAAAAATCCCGTGGACAGAGGAGCCTGATGGGCTACAGTCCAATGGGTTGTAAAGTTTATAAACAATAGAAATTTATTTATTATAATTCTGTAATCTGACATCAGGGTACTGATTGTCGAGAGGGCTATTTTCTGGCTCACAGGCTTATTGTTATATGGTGGAAGGGACTAGGGAGCTCTTTGGGATCTCTTTTAGTAGTGTTAGTCGCTCAATCATGTCCAACTCTTTGTGATCCCATGGACTGTAGCCCACCAGGCTCCTCTGCCTGGGATTTTCCAGGCAAGAATACTGGAGTAGATTGCCATTCCCTTCTCCGGAGGATCTTCCTGACTCAGGGATCAAACCCGGGTCTCCTGTGTTGCAGGCAGATTCTTTACTGTTTGAGCTACAGGGAAGACCTCTTATAAAATCTCTTTTATAAAAGCACTAATCCTATTCATGATGGCTCTATCCTCATGACCTAATCTCACTTCCCAGTGGCCCCATCTACTGATACCTTTACCTTTAGGGGTTATGATTTCAACACATGAATGCTGGGGGAGATACAATATTCAAACCATAGCAGGTAAAGGAAACTCAGAGTAAGATTTGGCTTTACGCTTTTGTTAAGTATGATGCAGTGTAATGTTGTGAGATGATATCTGCATAGAAACAGTAGTAATTGTATTGAGTTTCCATAGTCTTCATTATTTATTAAATATACAAGGGCTTAGAGGCTGTATTAGTAATGATAAGTTAGTCTTTCTTTCTTTCTATGGTATTATTTAATAATTCTCAGGATATATGATATATATCAATATATATATGTTTTTTCAACATAGTTGTTATATACTTTCATTTCTTAAAGATTGCAGAGTTCAGCATATATAAACCATAAAACCACAAACTCTTGCAATAAAATTTGGGTAATACCTGGGTATGACAATTAAATTTTCAGTTGTGATACCACACCGTTTTTTTGCAAGATTCATTGTTTCCAGAGCAGTAAGGGAAAATGTTATAAACAACAGGGACTATCTAATAGAATAGGCATGCATGCATGCTAAGTTCATTTCAGTTGTATCTGACTTTGTGCAACCCTATGGAGTGTAGCCTGCCAGGCCCCTCTGTCCTTGGAATTTCCCAGGGAGGAATACTAGAGGGGTTGCCATGCCCTCCTCCAGGGGATCTTCCCAATCTAGGGACTGAACCCGTGTCTCTTACATCTCCTGCATTGGCAGATGTGTTCTTTACCACTGGCACCACCTGGAAGCCCTTAATTGATAGTGAAAGAATGGCTCAAAGAAGGAAGTTGGACCTAAGGGAAAAGAACAAAATATGAAAGGAGGAGTGTGTTAAAGGAGGAGACTTCAAACAGTGGTACAGAAATAGAAGAAGAGCCCATTTGCTTGGACTGACTACTGACATGTTTCTGTTTTAGACAAATGTTGAGAATGTATTGCTCTACATTTTGTAAAAGTGCAGAATTGTGCATTGTGAACTGTCCTTTGAGGATGTCATTCTATCTCTGAAATATGAAAGCATGTTAGGGACTTAAAACTCATATAGTGTGTGTCACAACTATAGTTTAATAGTGAAATTATGCATTGGTGTTCATAGATATACTGTGAATAATTTTCTGCACAATGTCATTTTCTTCTCTCATTGTTCCTGATAAATAAATTTACACACTATGTTATTACATTTGTCACAAGAGTTAAAAAGTTGTTGTATCTTATGAGCATCACAAGTTCTGAACATAGTTCACTTTAACTAATGTGGAATTTTATAGCATCAGAAAAAATAATGAAATGTTGTCAAAATAATGAGTAAGAGTTCATAGAAAATGAAAGAAAACTTATATATCAGAGCTTAAAGTTTTAATTAAGGATCTCTGCATTCCAGTTATTCCAACCAGGTGTTCTGCCAGTGATGACAAAGCTACTCATCTATCCTGTCTTCATCCATTGCTTCGAAGATGGTTAATGATTTCATTCTTCTCTTGCCTTGCTTTTATTTTAATTTTTGTTCAGTTCTCCTTCTGTGAAAGATGTTCAGCTTCTTGTGATAAGAGGTTAACTGTGTACTTCTTTTGGAATCAGTTATTATTGCCCTCACTCAACTGGGCTTATCTTGGTGTGACCTTTTGAAGAAGTAGCCTTTCCAATGAAGTCTTACTCTGAGCTGTTAACCTGGGTCTTTGTTAGTGCTCTTTTCTCCCTATGACTCATGTAGTCTTGATTGGTTAGCTCCTCAACTCAGCTTGCCATCTGTCTCTACTTTCCCTTTCTTTTTGTGTCTTCTTTCTTTGCTGTTAATTTGTCATTCTTTTTGAGATATAATTGATATATAGCACTGTATAAGTTTAAGGTGTACAGCATAATGATTTGTCTTATGTTTAGTGTGAAACAATTACCACAATAAGTGTAGTTAACATATCATTATTTCTTCTAGAAAAATCTGTGCTTCTCTATAGTACAACTCTAAAGTCTTTAGAAAGCTCTAGTGTATTTTAATAACACACATAATGTGATAAGATGAGGAGTCAGAACGATGAAATTTTCTTCTCTATTGTTATTTATTTTGGTAATTTTGACTAACCCGGGTTTTGTAACCTATATTTTTATAGGTCTAATAATATATATTTCACTAGGTAATCAATAAATCAGCCAATTATTTATTTAATTAATGTGTTAAGTACTGTGCTAGACATAAAAGAAGTTTAAAGTGATTCTTGCTTTTAGTGAGCCTGCAGTATAAACAAAGTCAGGCAGTATATAATGTTGAATTTGAGAGCATTTACTTGTTTTTCAACAAGTATTAGGTGCCTTGTATAATAGTAATTATTAACATGTACTGAGTTATCAATGGGCCAGGCATATTGCTAATTGCTTTAAGTATATTATATAATTTAATCCATTACATAATTTCTATGAGCTAGGTTTTATTATTACTGCTGTTATTATTTTATAATGAAGAAAATGAGGCACAGAGATCAAGTAACTAGACTCGAGTCACAGAGTTAGTAAATGTTGCAACAATAATATAAGCCAGACAGACTGACTGCTAAACACTGCGCTACATATTATGTGAATATGTGTTAGCATTATAAACACATTTTGAGATTTTGATAGAAAAGTATAAGTAATTTTGGTATAGTCTTTACTGCAGTGTTAGAATTTATTACAGTTTTACTCTTAAAAGTACATAAATCTGTTTAATACAATATAAAACAGTTTAATACCATAAAAACTGTTTAATAAAATATAAAATTATTTAATACAGTTTTATTCTTCAGAAAATGGTAAATATTGATTAGGTATACATATATATGTCACACTGTATTTCTATGTGTGTTTTATATTTATTCATTCCTTGTTGCTTTGGGGTTCTGAGTTTCATTTGACAAATGTTTATTGAGTACTTACTATGTGTTGTTGTTTGTTGTTATTCAGTCACTAAGTCATGTCCAACTCTTTGCAACCTCATAGATGACAGCACACCAGGCTTCCCTGTCCTTCACTATCTCCCAGAGTTTGCTTAGATTCATGTCCATTGAGTTGGTGATGCTATCTAACCATTGAGTCCCATGCCATCCCCTTCTTTTGCCTTCAGTCTTTCCTAATATCAGAGTCTTTCCAATCAGTCAGCTCTTCCAGTCAGGTGGCCAAAGTATTAGAGTTTCAGCTTCAGCAACAGTTCTTCCAATGATATTCAGGATTGTTTCCTTTAGTTTGATCTTCTTGTAGTCCAAGAAACTCTCAAGAGTCTTCTCCGGCACTACAGTTTGAAAGCATCAATTCTTTGGTGCTCAGCTTTCTTTATGGTTCAACTTTTACATCTGTTCATGACTATAGGAAAAATCATAGGTTTGACTGTACAGATCCTAGTTGGCAAAGTGACATCTCTGATTTTAAATATGCTGTCTAGGTTTGTCATAGCTTTTCTTCCAAGGAGCAACCATCTTTTAGTTTCATGGCTGCATTGGCCATCTTCAGTGATTTTGGAACCCAAGAAAATAAAATCTGTCACTATCTCCACTTTTTATCCCTTTATTTGCCATGGAGTGTTGGGACTAGATACCATGACCTTAGTTTTTTGAATGTTGAGTTTCAAGACAGCTTTTTCACTCTCCTCTTTCACCAAAAGCT
The DNA here is from genome assembly GCF_032405125.1 of Capricornis sumatraensis. Lineage (NCBI taxonomy): Eukaryota > Metazoa > Chordata > Mammalia > Artiodactyla > Bovidae > Capricornis > Capricornis sumatraensis. The sequence goes on from NC_091084.1 coordinate 37,981,356, forward strand.
TCTTTAGTTCCTCTTCATTGTTATGTACCAGGCACCACACCAGATGGTCATTGAAGATATATCAAAGAACTAAACAGAAATTCCTACCCTCAAAGAGCTTATATTATACTGGAAGGAGAAAGACAACATGGAAAATAAGTTATTATATAGTAACTCTGAAGATAAGTGCTATGGAGAAAAACAAAATAGGTAAGGTGAATAGGGAGTGCCGAGTGTGTAAATATGTCCAGTTTTAAGTAGGATGGTCATGGAATTTTTCATTGGGAAGATCTTTCCTCATAGACTTAAAATAACAGCAAAGGAACCATGCGTATATCTAGAGAAGAGTGTTTCAGGCAGAGGGCATGACCAGAGTAGAGACTTTAATGTTGAAATGTGTTTGATGTTCACACAACTGGAAAGAGAGCAGAATGGCTGGAGATGAGTAAATGAAAGGAAAATAATAGAAGAAGTCAGAGAAATAATAGGAACCAGATTATTAGGAACTTGTATGTCATTGTGAGGATTTTCGCTTTTATTCTGTGTGAGATGCGATGCCATTGGACCATTTTGAGCAGAGGAGAATATGATATTCTTGTGTTTTGAAAGGATCATTTAGGTTGTTGCTGGGAATAAATTTTAGGGATGCAAAAGGGCGGAAGCAGAATGACCACTTAAAGGCAACTACAGTAATCCAGGTGAAAGTTACTGGTGGCTTAGAGTAGCAGTGGAGGTGGTAAGAAGTGGTTATATTCTGAGTATAGTTTTAATGAAGAACTAACAGGACTTTCTAGTAGACTGGATATGGAGGGCGAGAGAAAGAAAGGAATCAAGGATGACTGCAGAATACTGGCCTGAGAAGGTATAAGGATAGAGTTGCCATTAAGTCAAGTGGGAAAGGCTTTAAGAGGAACAGGTTTTAGGAAATATCAGAAACTCAGTTTTGGACATGTTAAATTTGAGATGTATGCTAGCTATCCAAAGGAGGTAGGGAGTAGAGAGGAGAGAGGAGTGGACTAGAGATAAAAATTTATGATTCTATAAGCTTATACATGGCACCCCACTCCAGTACTCTTGCCTGGAAAAATCCCGGCAATTCCTGGATGGAAGAGCCTGGTAAGCTGCAGTCCATGGGGTGGCTAAGAGTCAGACACGACTGAGCGACTTCACTTTCACTTTTCACTTTCATGCATTGGAGAAGTAAATGGCAACCCACTCCAGTGTTCTTGCCTGGAGAATACCAGGGACTGGGGAGCCTTGTTGGGCTGCTGTCTATGGGGTCTCACAGAGTCGGACACGACTGAAGCAACTTAGCAGCAGCAGCAAGCTTATACAGATATGAGTATAGTACTTCAAGATCTCAATTTGTTATGTTTGAAAGACTTGTTTCTCATTCTTTGGTTAAGATAATATGGAAAAAATCTGTATTATGTTTAGTTCTTAGTATAAATTCTGGCTCAAATGTAAATTTATTCCATTGTCAATCTTCTGGTCTGCCTGTATAGTCAAGCATAGTCACATCTAGTCAGAAGAACAAAAACCATGATAAACAGTTTAAGTGGATGGGACTTAATTAAGGATACTTGCTATACAGGTATTGCTGCTGCTGCAAAATCACTTCAGTCGTGTTCAGCTGTGTGCGACCCCATAGACGGCAGCCCACCAGGCTCCCCCATTATTGGAAGGTTGAAAAAACAAAAAGGGAAGTCAATAGTTCCTATCTCTATATGTTTCCAGATATAACTGTAGGGAGCAGCTGCCAGTGATGCCAGCTTCCATTTGTGTGGAAAGAACGTAGCTCTTTTGAGTTTAGGAACTTGGAAAAAAATTATGTCTGGGTTAGATTTCTGGGGAGAGGGTGTGCTGTGACTTGCTCAGCCTACTGAGGGAAACATGACATGGCTTCTGCTCTAATCACTGAGAGGAGAGTTGTCAGCTGGTGTTGGTATCTTTGAGGGGGTTAGGCAGCTGGTATTGGGAGTGCTAAAAGAAGCTAAGCTGATGGGAATGTAAAATGGTGCAGCCATAAGCATATTTTGCTGCTGGAGGGATGCTCTCACAAGCTAGAAAAAGGAAGTTTCTTTTCTCCTCCTCCCACCTTCTAATTTCCCACTAGCCCCTCTCTTTGGTTGAGCCTAATATGAAACCAGCTGGCAAGGGAGCATGGGAAATATAGTGCATCAGAATCACAGAGCAAAGTATTGAAGGGTGATGTGAGAGTCAGAGATAGTAAGTAAATAACTGGCACATGTACTGTGAATGTTAGCATATGAATAAAAGTCTAAGACCTCATTCCATTGAAATTTCAGCAAAGTGGGACACTTTACATTTTAAGCCACAGTACTTCGGCTATTTGTTGATAATAAGTAGAAAATAATATTTGGTGTTAAAGAGGATAATAACTGATTAAACTTTAAGAGTGACTTGGTTTTCAAAATTTTAAGCTACTTTCTGTCTCCAGGCAAGAAATTAATCAGTTCACTCATCCAGCGATAGGTACTATTCTTGCACTTAAAATATGTTAGTGAATACAACAAATAATTTTAATTCTCACAGAGTTTATATTACTGATGGGACAAACAGATAATGACAAGCATGATAAGTAAGTTATGTAGCATATTAGAATTGTATAAGGTCTATAGAAAAAGAAATTTAGAATAGGATAAGGTATACTGATAATGCAAGGAAACAGTTTTATTAAATAGAATGATTAGAGTAGGAGTCATTGAGAACGTGACATTTGAGCAAAGACTTGAAGAAGGTGAGCGTGTAAGCCATGGAGAGGAAATTGTTATTTTCCATTTTTTTTATGGATGTGATATTGTATTTCATTGTGGTTTTGATTTGCATTTGCCTAATGATGGATGAAAAGGAAAAAGATAAGGCATTGAAATATGAACTCCCCAGGTCCGTAGGTGCCCAATATGCTACTAGAGATCAGTGGAGAAATAACTCCAGAAAGAATGAAGGGATGGAGCCAAAGCAAAAACGACACACAGTTGTGGATGTGACTGGTGATAGAAGAAGGTCCAATGCTGTAAAGTGCAATATTACATAGGAACCTGGAATGTTAGGTTCATGAATCAAGACAAATTAGAAGTGGTCAAACAGGAGATGGCAAAAGTGAACGTCAACATTCTAGGAATCAGCAAACTAAAATGGACTGGAATGGGGGAATTTAATTCAGATGACCATTATATCTACTACTGTGGGCAGGAATCCCTTAGAAGAAATGGAGTAGCCATCATAGTCAACAGAAGGGTCTGAAATGCAGTACTTGGATGGAATCTCAAAAACATCAGAATGATCTCTGTTTGTTTCCAGGGCAAACCATTCAATATCATGGTAGTCCAAGTTTATGCCCTGACCAGTAATGCTGAAGAAGCTGAAGTTGAACAGTTCTATGAAGACCTACAAGACCTTTTAGAACTAACACCCAAAAGAGATGTCCTTTTCATTATAGGGGACTGGAATGCAAAAGTAGGAAGTCAAGAAACACCTGGAGTAACAGGCAAATTTGGCTTTGGAGTACAGAATGAAGCAGGGCAAAGGCTAATAGAGTTTTGCCAAGAGAACACACTGGTCATAGCAAACATCCTCTTCCAACAACACAAGAGAAGACTCTACACATGGACATCACTAGATGGCCAACACCATGGAGAAGCTCTATACAGTCAGCAGAAACTAGACCAGGAGCTGACTGTGGCTCAGATTATGAACTCCTTAATGCCAAATTCAGATTTAAATTGAAGAAAGTGGGGAAAACCACTAGACCATTCAGGTATGACCTAAATCAAATCCCTTATGATTATACAGTGAAAGTGAGAAATAGATTTAAGGGACTAGATCTGATAGACAGAGTGCCTGATGAATTATGGATGAAGGTTTGTAACTTTGCACAGGAGACAGGGATCAAGACCATTCCAAAGAAAAAGAAATGCAAAAAAGCAAAATGGCTGTCTGAGGAGGCCTTACATATAGCTGTGAAAAGAAGAGAAGCAAAATGCAAAGGAGAAAAGGAAAGATATACTCATTTGAATGCAGAGTTCCAAAGTATAGCAAGTAGAGATAAGAAAGCTTTTCTCAGTGATCAGTGTAAAGAAGTAGAGGAAAAGAATAGAATGGGAAAGACTAGAGATCTCTCCCAGAAAATGAGAGATACCAAGGAACATTTCATGCAAAGATGGGCTCAATAAAGGACAGAAATAGTATGGACCTAACAGAAGCAGAAGATATTAAGAAGAGGTGGCAAGAATACATAGAACTGTGCAAAAAAAAAAGGTCTTCATGACCCAAATAATCACGATGGTGTGATCACTCACCTAGAGCCAGATATCCTGGAATGTGAGGTCAAGTGGGCCTTAGGAAGCATCACTACAAATAAAGCTGGTGGAGGTGATGGAATTCCGGTTGAGCTATTTCAAATCCTAAAAGATGATACTGTGAAAGTGCTGCACTCAATATGCCAGCAAATCTGGAAAACTCAGCAGTGGCCACAGGACTGGAAAAGGTCAGTTTTCATTCCAATCCCAAAGAAAGGCAATGCCAAAGAATGCTCAAACTACCACACAATTGCACTCATCTCACACGCTAGTAAAGTAATGCTCAAAATTCTCCAAGCCAGGCTTCAGCAATATGTGAACTGTGAACTTCCAGATGTTTAAGCTGTTTTTAGAAAAGGCAGAAGAACCAGAGATCAAATTGCCAACATTCACTGGATCATTGAAAAAGCAAGAGAGTTCCAGAAAAACATCTATTTCTGCTTTATTGACTATGCCAAAGCCTTTGACTGTGTGGAACACAATAAACTGTGGGAAATTCTGAAAGAGATGGAATACCAGACCACCTGAGAAACCTGTATGCAAGTCAGGAAGCAACAGTTAGAACTGGACATGGAACAACAGATTGGTTCCAAATAGGAAAAGGAGTACATCAAGGCTGTATATTGTCACCCTGCTTATTTAACTGATATGCAGAGTACATTATGAGAAATGCTGAGCTGGAAGAAGCACAAGCTGGAATCAAGATTGCCAGGAGAAATATTAATACCTTCAGATATGCAGATGACACCACCCTTATTGCAGAAAGTGAAGAAGAACTAAAGAGCCTCTTGATGAAAGTGAAAGAGGAGAGTGAAAAAGTTGGCTTAAAGCTCAACATTCAAAAAACTAAGATCGTGTTATCTTGTCTGATCACTTGGTGGCAAATAGATGGGGAAACAGTGGAAACAGTGGAAACAGTGGCTGACTTTTTCTGGGGGGGGGCCTCCAAAATCACTGCAGATAGTGACTGCAGCCATGAAATTGAAAGACACTTGCTCCTTGGAAGAAAAGCTATGACCAACCTAGACAGCATATTAAAGAGCAGAGACATTACTCTGCCAACAAATGTCCATCTAGTCAAAGCTATAGTTTTTCCAGTAGTCATGTATGGATGTGAGAGTTGGACCATAAAGAAAGCTGAGCACCAAAGAATTGATGCTTTTGAACTGTGGTGTTGGAGAAGACTCTCGAGAGTACCTTGGACTACAGGGAGATCCAATCAGTCCATCCTAAAGGAGATCAGTCCTGAGTGTTCATTGGAAGGACTGATGTTGAAGCTGAAACTCCAGCACTTTGGCCACCTGATGCAAAGAGATGACTCATTTGAAAAGACCTTGATGCTGGGAAAGATTAAGGGCAGGAGGAGAAGGGTACAACAGAGGAAGAAACGGTTGTATGGCATCACTGACTCAACGGACATGAGTTTGAGTAACCTCCAGGAGTTGGTGATGGACAGGGAGGCCTGGCATGCTTCAGTCCACAGGGTTGCAAATAGTCTGACATGACTGAGCGACTGAACTGAACTGACTGAATGACAGATCATGTTGAACATCTTTGCTATACTTAATGTCCATTTGTAGATCTTTGGAGAAATGCCTGTTTGAATCCTTTGCTCATTTTTGAATTGTGGTTGAAATTGTTGCTATTGAATTGTAGCAGTTCTTTATGTGTTCTGGATATTAATAACTTATCAGATATATGATTTGAAAACTTTTCTTTTTCTATGTGTTGTTGTTTCACTCTCCTGATAGTGTCCTTTGATGCACATAAGTCATTTAAATTGATGAAGTCCAGTTTATCTATTTTTCTTTTGCCACCTGTGCTTTTGTGTCATATCCAAGAAATTATTGCAATGCAATGTCATGAAGACTTCCCCTAAGTCATCTAAGGGTTTTGATATTTTAGCTTTTAAGTTCAGATCTTTGATCTGTTTTGAGTTAATTTTTGTATATAGTGTAAGGTAAGGCTATTGTTTTGTGTAGGTATTCAGTTTTCTTAGCACCATTTGTTGAAAAGATCTTATTTGTTTTTTATCTGAACTTTTTATAAATTTTGATATTGGGTAAAAAGAGATTAGAAATTATTGTTTTTTTACTTGTCCAATGTTTTTTACATTCTTTTTTCTCTGGCTCTGTTGCCTGCTATCATTTGCAAAACATAATACAAATGCTAGTTAACTGGATAATTATTTCATAATGAATATACAGTTAAAAGAATACTATATTAGGTGTAATGTTTTCTAGGAGTTACTTTTGAAACAAACTTTTATAATATTTCCTGCTCCCCAGGAAATTTCATAGGCTTTATGTTTGTGTATATATGTTATCTAGCATTAGACAACAATTTTTCTGTACGCTATTATCAGTGTTTAGTCCATTGGAAATATGGGCATTATAACTTTTGCATCCATACTTTTTTGCCTATTAGCTCCTAGTATTTTTAATCATCCATTTTCATTTTGTGATGTGTCTAAGCTGAGGGTAGGATTGAAAGTTGTATTTCATAGTAATTTGTAATTGCTTGGGATAATTATCTGAGATTAATCTCATACTTCACTGGGACATGTTCTTTCTTTTTCTCTTGCCTTGCACTGTGGTTACACATTATTGACTGTGATGAGAGCTAGTTCTTTTCTTTAAGCCCCAAGGAAGAAAATATGGTTGCTTTCTATGTCATAACTGCGTGAATGGCTTGGACTCTCGTGGCATTATTAGAGCTCTCAGTGGAGAGCATGCTGTCTCTCTTAGTCTATCATGAATCTGGCATGCTATGAGAGAAGGTACATTTGGAACATTGTTCTTTGCACTGCTCTTGTTTCCTGAATATAGTTCTTATGTTGGGCCCAATGGAAAATGTGAGGTATATTTATCCTGATGGTAACAATTCCAAAAAAAGACAATACAATGTACTTCATAAGGAATTTTACTACTGTTTCAAACACAAAACTAAAATCAGATTACACATAGATGCAAAAGGTGCTTTATCAAAATCCATCTAATACCTTAAATCTAGTCTGAGGAGTTAGATTGCAGACCCAGATTTACCTTCTCTACTTATTGCACTTGAATAAATTTCACTTGGATGAGCTAGTTACTCTAGCAAACTTCTAATTTCTGCACCATACTTTATAGGACTTGCTGATTATTTAATTTTTGCTGACCCAGTAGGGTCAAGTCAATTTCATGAAAGCTTGTTATGTATATTGATGGTTTTACACTCTTACACCTGTCCTGTGATTTTTGTGCTTGGGTTACAATTTGGGGTTTGATGCTATCTGTTAGGCATGATAAAGAAATGAAAGAACTAGATAGAAATTTATAAATTGTGACACTGATATGTATAAGAAATACTTCTATGTTAAATAGTGATTCATCTTGAATACTCTAGATACCTAGTACTCTTGTGTACATCTCAGTGCAGAAAGGAATTATGATATGCCAGGCTATCAGTTAATTTACTTTCTATGGCAGTCATTGACCAGTGAAAGCCTGGGATTTGGACATCTATCTAAATCTTTGCTTTGTAATTTACCTGTAGTATCCTTAAGCCTTTCTCATCAGTTTTTCATCAATAAATCAGAGATAATATTACTAGAATTGTCATACACTTTGGAAGGATTAATGAGGTATTATTTGCATCTCTTTTTCTAGTTAAAATAGTTTTCTGTAGTATGAAAAGTATTTCTCTATGTGATTTGATTTAATTGTATGTAGATAATTTTATAATGCACTCCTTTTCAGGATGTTAGGGTGCAAGAATAATCAGAGTCCTTTCTAACCAGTCCCTAGCAGCTGATTAAACACTGTATAGAGAACTGGGAAATATGAAAGATGGCAAATGAAATCCTGGCAGAAAGAATAGTCTAATCCCAAAGGACATTTTCAACAATAGTCTGGGCCCTATGCCTAGTACTTAGAGGGGCCTATGGTACGAAACTCCAGCCCCTCACTGTACCATTCCCAGAATCTTATTTGTTAATGCTTGGCTTTATTAATAAAGTCATGACCACTTGTTCAGCACTGCATATGGTTAGTTGTGATTTCCAGCTGCCCGTTGGGCTAAAGTGTAAACAGTGAGTAGATTGTTATGTTCTATTAAGCTTAAAGCTGTGATCTCATGTCTGTACCACATATGTCTGCAGCCAGAAATATATCCTTTTCCTGATCTCGTGGAAGAGAAGCGGCACTGTATCTGAAAAGAATCTGAATTCATTAGTCTAAGGGCTTTTAACTTTTCTTCCTACTGAAACCAAAGAACGAAATAAAAGCATAGAGCCGTGAACATCATCAGTAGGATGTCAACATGACACCAAACAGCATAATATATTGTCAAGACGAACGTTTAATCTGGTGACTGAAATTTCTATACATTTGGCATTTTCACAGAAGACAGAATGCAGGCAATAATCCAACAATCCAGTCAACAAAGAGAGCCTTAGTACAGTGGATTTGAAATAAGCACAACAGTTTGTCTGAATGACTGAGAAAATGCCCATTGATAGAACTGGCTCCTAAATTCTGGCCCGATTGCTAATATGCTAGGTTAATTAGCATCTAAAATTTTGCTTTAATATGTTGATCAGGGATACTCTTGTTATTGTTGTTGGTGATGATTTTTTCTTTTTCTTTTCTTTAGTTTTTCTTTTAAAATCAGCTTCAGCTACTTGACATTACAGATGTTTCAGCTGTTCCCGCAGTGTGAATGCTAGATAAAAACCTGAAGTTCTAAGCTCTCTGGAAAAGGAACTTTATAATGACACCATTTTATACCATACAGACAAGATGCTTTTAGATGTATATTTGTAAATATTTGTTACTTATTCTTCAGAGTATTAATAGCCCCCATTTTCAGATGAGGAGGCTGTTTGTTTAAACAACTTTTCAAGGTCACAGAGTCTGGATTCATACATAGGGCCAACTCTGTCCTTGTCATCTTCCAGCTATGTCACATTGCTTTTGCCTCTATAAACTGATTTTATAAGATAGCTTCTGGCCTCTAAAATATGCAGTATTTCTGAGTAATAGTACTAGTGATTAACTGTAGTTCCTTTTATTTTCATGGTGCTTTATTCTTTTTAAATTGATTATGGCCATTTGCTTATATATTCTACCTGACTACCCTTTTGGGATAATCAGGGTAAATATTATTATCCCTGTTTACAGATGAATCAGATAATCTGAAAGAGTATAAAAATTTTGCCTAACTTTATTCTTTAAATTTATTTTTATTGGAGTATAGTTACATCACAATGTTGTATTAGTTTCTACAGTACCTACTGGAGTCTTTTAGCTCAGGGTATTGGTCTAGAAGCTGTTGAAAATTCTCTGGCTTGACTGGAATAAAGAAATTTCTGGGAGGAGGCAAAGTTAGGTTTGAAAACAAAATTTTCTTAATAGTTAATTTGTTGGGTAATGTAGTATGCCAGTAGCACCATATGGTAGGTGTACTTTCTGAGTATTGGTAGAAATACAAAAACATTTAATGATTCTTCTTTCCTTCAAGGAACCTAGGACAGACAGTGTTATGATAGAAATGAACACTGGGCTTGATTATCAAAAGAGTTGGATTTTGTTGCTAGATCTCCCTTGACTGTCTGTGGTTTTGGGCAAATTTCTGCCCTTCCCTATCAGTTCCCTCATCTGAGAAGTAAGGAGAAATAACTAGATAGCTTTTAAAGGTACCTTCATCCCTAAACTCTTTCAAATCTTATCTCTTGACCCCATTGCAGAAAAACTGTGTTGAATTGTCTGGTCCTAGTAAATTCAGAGGTAAGCAAAGATGCAGAGACTCTCACTTCTGGGGAGCTGACTTTAATAACTGAATAGTCCTTAAAAATAAAGCCCTAATCAGTTACATCAAAATTATGAGGCACGTCTAGAATAGTTCTAGGTCAGGATAGAGTTCTTGGCTCTACCACTCACCATTTGTGTAACAGTGGGTAATTTATTTTACCATCCTGAATTTTAGTTTCCATATCTTTACTATAGCAATTACCTCCTTTCTGTGAAAAAAGTTTTACTGACCATTAAGCGTTATGCTAGCTGCTGAGGCTATAAGGTGAACTTTTTCCTTGAGGTGTTCAAAGTGTCTTCTCTGCTAGGGGGTTTGCAATTGAAGCCTTTTCTCTAGTTATGGAACCATAGAATCTTAGAGGTGGAAGAAATCTTGAGGTAGTTCAATTTGCATTTAGAGTGTGAGCTTATGAGGCAGAAACTTTATTTTGTTCACTACTTTATCCCAAGAATCTACAACTATGTCAAGCATATGCATACTGAATGAATTAATAAAAGAAGAGAAAAATAAAGAGAAAAATAAAAGTGAGAAAAATAATATTTGACTTATATAGAGCCTTCTTTACCTGGAATCACGTTGCTTGCATGTTAGACTGGCAACATGCCAAGGCTTATGGGCATCTCTGTGACAGAAGGGGTAAACAGGGTTAGCCTCTGTGGACATAATCATACTGATTGCTTCTTCAGTGAAATGTCTGACTTGTCATCCCTTGCATAGGAATGTTGAAAGAGTTTCATGTGTTAGTTCTGAGAAAGGGTGGATTTGTTTGTTGATATCTGTTCCTCAGGAAATTGTAGAGCTCTGAAGAAGCAGTTTCCTCTACTTTGTGGCATAGAGTCCTTCAGCCATAACAAACTCTAGATAGAATTTATCTGCTTTTAAAATTTTTCTTCCGTTTTCAGACCCTAGTTCCCTGTACCCCCACGTCCTCCCCACAATACATATGGCATACCACACAGTGCTTCTGCATAATCACCCTTTATTAAACTTTCTTTGGGGGAATTATGCTGTGCTTTATGGAGAAATTGCTTTATTTTCAGGGTTCTAGATTTTCTCTGGGTTTCCTTTGGCATTTCCCTGAATGGAGTCATGAGGCTTGTTTTTCGTGGGAGGGATGGAGTCCGTGTTACAGAGATTGTTACACTGTCCAGACCCAGGAAGGGAGAAGTGGAGTTAGGGAACAGTGATATGGAAAGCAACCAAGAGGGCTTTTTTTCATTACTTATTATTTCACTTTCAAGAAGATATGGTTTCCTCAAAAGAGCAGAGAAATGAGACTTGTAATTATCATGCTTCAATCATTATCTGTTTAGCAATCACTGTTACTTTTTTTCCCCCCTCTGTAACACAAGAGGCTCTTTTTGTTTGTTTTTTAAGAGGAAACCACATGCTATTTGGAAAGGACCTTTGTTTTAGAGAACCTGGTCTTTAGTCCTGGCTTCTTCACTTCCTAGCCAAAAAACTCTAAAAACTTATCATCTCTGAGCACTCTTTGCAGAGGCTAATTTTGTAGAGATGATAACATACTAACACTACCTGAATGCACCAGGTTATCGTATAATCAAAATAAATAATGTATAGGAAACAGCTTCATAAATTATATATTATGAGTTATATACAAACCTACATCACTTGCCTCCATTTTCCATCATTTCTCAATTATCAAGAATCTCTGGTTGCCTTTTAAAGTAGAAATATATCTTGTATTTTTCTCCCTGACTTTCAACAGCTTCATCAAATTTGAAAGATTTGGAAATAAACATTCTCTTTTCCAGTTTTTCCTATGAATCTTCCTCAGGCTATTTCTCTGGCACCCTAAACAGCTGTTGTGTGTGTCAGTCCAAAGGTGGTTGCATTTCACTGGTTCAGATTATATGATTCTGGTGTAGAGTTGCGGAGTTTTTGCTAATAATGGTTGCTTGCTCTGAGATATGCTATATAATTTGGTGTATTAATAAGAGGAAGTCAGGATGATGCTTTATAAATGATAGAGACTTTGAGAAAATGGCAAAACTCTATTTTTTTTTTTTCTAAAGAGAAATGCTTCTCAAAATTTTTTTTTCTTCTCATTTTTTCCTGGGAGCTTTGTATCTTCTGCTCAGTTTTTTTTTTTTCTCCCCTACTTTATCAAAGCTCTTCTTTCCATATTTCCTCTAGTCCGTGTTTACAGCGGAAGTAATATGTGTTTTATAATTTTTTTAAGTGTTTGGGATCGCATGTACACCCATGGTGGATTCATGTCAATGTATGGCAAAACCAATACAGTATTGTAAAGTAAAATAAAGTAAAAATAAAAATTAAAAAAAAAAATAAAATGACCAAAAAAAAAAAAACAACATTCAGAAAACTAAAGAAAAAAAAAAAAGAGTTGTTTAATCTTAGAACAACATCTATTGAGTGAAGGAGGAGGGCATGGCAACTCACTCCAGTATTCTTGCCCAGAAAATCCCATGGACAGATGGGCATGGTGGGCCCCATGTCTATGGGTTCTCAAAGAGTCAGACACAACTGAAGCACACAGTATTTTTAAAGTAGTCAGGGGGATGCTGACTGCATGTATTTGGATACTGACTCAGCTACTACTTATTAGCTGTGTGACCTTTTGACAAGTCACTTAAATTTTTTGTTCCTTATTTTCTTCTGTAAAATGGGTGTAACAGTAGTACCTACATCACTGGCAGTTATGAGGACTGAATTTATATATATGTTTTTATATATAATGGTGGTTTAGTTGCTAGGTTGTGTCTGACTCTTTGCAACTCCAGAGACTGTAACCACCAGGTTCCTCTGTCCGTGGGATTCTCCAGGCAAGAATACTGGAGTGGGCAGCCATTCCCTTCTCTAGGGCATCTTTCCAACACAGGGATTGAAACTGCATCTCCTGCATTCCTCCTTACCATCTGGCCTTACCTGGCAGCTCAGTGGTAAAGAATCTATCTATCTATCTATCTCTATATATTGTTGTTTCTGTTCAGTTTCAGTCGTGTCCAGCTCCTTGCGACCTCATGGACTGGAGCATGCCAGGCTTCCATGTCCTTCAGTAACTCCTAGAGTTCGCTCAAACTCGTGTCCATTGAGTTGGTGATGCCATCCAACCATCTCATCCTCTGCTGCCCCCTTCTTCTGCCCTCAATCTTTCCCAGCACCAAAGTATTTTCCAGTGAGTCAGCTCTTTGCATCAGGTGGCCAAATTATTGAAGCTTCAGCTTCAGCACCAGTCCTTCCAATGAATATTCGGGGTTGGTCTTCTTTAGGAATGACTGGTTTCATCTCCTTGCTGTCCAAGGGACTGTCAGGAGTCTTTTCCAGCAGCACACATATGTTTATATAACATATATATTATTTATATATAAACATGTAGTCAAGTAGACATGGGTTCAGTCCCTGCATTGGGAAGATCCCCTGGAGAAGGGAAAGGCTACCCACACCAGTATTCTCGCCTGGAGAATCCCATGGACAGAGGAGCCTGGTGGCCAACAGGTCCATGGGGTTTCAAAGAGTCAGACATGACTGAAGCCATGTAGCACATAAGCACACGCGCGCACACACACACACACACATGCACATATATTTAGCTGTTATTGTTATTATTACCAAAAACTTACTGCTATTAATGTATATTTGAGACAATCAATACATTATGAAGCCCTAATATGTGCTTAGGATTCTGCTAGTTATCTTGGGAATTCAAATTGTATGTCACGATTCTTGTCTCCCTCTAGTGACTTGGTTGAGGGTAATGTAAGCCATATTTGGATAGTACAAGTTGCCTGAAGATTTGCTGCAGGGCTCTCATATGGCTTGATTGGGGACACAGAACATAAACAGAATAGGGAGCTGAGAAATACGAATGTATTGATCAAAGAAAATGAATATTACAGAAATAATTATAGTAGGAATGCAATAGTGGGCTGATGTATGGATGTGAGAGTTGGACTGTGAAGAAGGCTGAGCGCCAAAGAATTGATGCTTTTGAACTGTGGTGTTGGAGAAGACTCTTGAGAGTCCCTTGGACTGCAAGGAGATCCAACTAGCCCATTCTGAAGGAGATCAGCCCTGGGATTTCTTTGGAAGGAATAATGCTAAAGCTTAAACTCCACTACTTTGGCCACCTCATGCGAAGAGTTGACTCATTGGAAAAGACTCTGATGCTGGGAGGGATTGGGGACAGGAGGAGAAGAGGATGACAGAGGATGAGATGGCTGGATGGCATCACTGACTCAATGGATGTGAGTCTGAGTGAACTCCGGGAGATGGTGATGGACAGGGAGGCCTGGCGTGCTGCGATTCATGGGGTCGCAGAGTCGGACACGACTGAGCAACTGAACTGAACTGAACTGGTGCTCTTGAAAGGCTTTTGGAGGAGGTAAGATATTAGCTGAGTGTGGAGTGTAGAATATGGAAATGTGGAGATGAGAAGGGCCTTATTTCTGGAAGGAGCAGGGAATGGGAATAGGAACATTATAATGCACCAGATTAAAAAGCAGAGACATTACGTTGCCAGCAAAGGTCCATCTAGTCAAAGCTACGGTTTTTCCAGCAGTCATATACGGATGTGAGAGTTGGACTATAAAGAAAGCTGAGCGCCAAAGAATTGATGCTTTTGAACTGTGGTGTTGGAGAAGACTCTTGAGAGTTCCTTGGACTGCAAGGAGATCCAACCAGTCCATCCTAAAGGAAATCAGGCCTGAATATTCATTGGAAGGACTGATGTTGAAGCTGAAAATAAAATACTTTGGCCATCTGATGCGAAGAACTGACTCATTTGAAAAGACCCTAATGCTGGGTAAGATTGAGGGCAAGAGGAGAAGGGAATGACAGAGGATGAGATGATTGATGGCATCACCGACTGGATGGACATGAGTCTGAGTAAACTCTGGGAGTTGGTGATGGACAGGGAAGCCTGGAATGCTGCAGTTCATGGGGTCGCAGAGTCGGACACGACTGAGCAACTGAACTGAAGACAGACCAGGGTTAAAGCTCTGGTGCTGCCTCTTACTGTCTTTGTGACCTTAGTTAAGTAACTTAATCTTCCAGAGTCTCAGTTTTCTATACTGTAAAATGGGGGTAACGTTAGTTTTTAAAGTTTTGTTGTTCAGTTGCTAAGTCATGTCCGACTCTTTGTTAATGTGAGTCTTAGAGCTAACTCATGTAAAGCAGCTAGCATAGTTCTTGGCTCATAGTATTCAGTAAATGATATGACTGGGAATAGAGTGTAAAAATTAAAAGCCTGGGTTTTAAAGTCAGGCAGGACAGGTTTGAATATTCTCTACCATTTACTAGCATTATAACCAAAACCCAGTTACTCTAAGCTTCACTTACCTCATTTGAAAATGGGGATACATTAGTAGCTTTGATGTTGAATTGTTTGAAATTTAGTGAGGTACTGAGAAGCAAAAGTAACCAACAGAGCACATAGTATGTACTCAATATACATTAGCCATTATGTTATTTTTATTGGTATACTATCTCTCTTCTTCCTTCCAGGTATTCCTTTTGTGATTATTCATATTCTTTCATCCTTTCCTCCCCCCATCTCTTCGTTTACTTCCTTTCAACAACGTTTATCAGTAGCAGTTATAGAGACTGAAAACAGAGACTTAAAGGAATTTGGAGGTAGAAAGTAACTGGTTAGCACCAGTCAGTACCACATGTCCAGCAGAGCACCAAGGACAAGATAAGAGAGAAACTAAGCACACATAAATACAAATGACAGGAGCATAGACATATATACAGTCTTCTGGATGACTTCTCCTTCTTGAGGCCACTAGGAATTTTTTTCTTAAGGGAAATTCAGATCACGTAACTCCTTTGATTAAATTCCTTCAATAATTTGCTATTTCCCTGAGAAATCCAAACTACTTTGAATTGCATTTAAAATCCTTTCCAATCTGTTGTCAGCCCATCCTGCCAGATTCTTTCTCTGTTACTTTCCACTACACATCCCATATTCTAGCCACTTTAAAGTTCTTCCCCTTCTTTGAATATAGCCATAAGCTTTTGTAGCTTCTTGGCTTTGTACATCCTGGGATAATGGACATCCCTCTTATT